>NW_011499848.1:713805-775404 GCF_000495115.2 Populus euphratica | reverse complement strand
AAGTTCCTGGTGGCGGTGGGACCGTTTTCTCTGACCGAGGAGCATCGGGTTTTGCTGGTGACTCTGGGTAATGTACTGCTGCGGGAGGAGGTTTGAATTCGGTGGTTTGAGGTGGTGAGTCGTCTCGGGGATGAACTCTGTCGGCCATTGTTGATGATTATTGATCGACTCGGTGAGTTGAGACTGATGCTTTGTGTCTGTTAACAGATCAGAGAGGGAAACGGAAATGCAGGTAAGAGATTGTGCTGTGTCGTGTCTGGTGTTTTAAATAGGCGTGTCTTAAAGATGACACCGCGTGAGAAATTATGTAATTATTTACTCGAATAAGGGGTAAATGGGGAAGTTCACATGTTAAAGCGAGAAAAAGAACGCGGCGTTACCGCGTGAGGGATTAGCTTTTGACATTTCGTTTAGATACGTTACATAATGTTTTAAAAGTGTGTTAGGTATTAAAAAATATTTTAAATTAATATTTTAAAAAATAAATAATCCACCATAAGGATGTGGTGAATTTTATTTTCCAATTTAAAGAATAATAATATATAATTTCAATAAATAACAGCAGAAAATAAATATTGCTGTGCTGTTAGGGATCCCAGGGCGTTGTTTTTTCCTCAAATATCTTTTTTGTAAGAACAAAAGATTCGGTGATGCCATCAGAACTTGTAATAAGACGAGAAAATCATTGTGGAAATCATGTAATTTGTTGTCAAAATCATAGATTATTAATTTTTATGAAGACTCGGAGGAGAAGGAATCCACAATATTTTAATTATTTGAAGCCGTAATTGTCCTATAAATTAAAGAAATTATTTTTTTTCTAATTAAAGGGAGAAAATTATTTTGATTGCAAGCATTAACTCAGTGGCTTTATCCAATAAATCAAAGACATGGTACGTGTGATATAAAATATTATTTAAGAAGAAAAATAGGTGGAAGAGCTATTTAATTATTAATCCAAAATAAAATAAAACAGAAAAATCCCAATTATCGTGCCAATGCTAAATCATGGAACAGCAAAAAATATTTACTTGCCAAAAAGAAAAGACTGCTTTTTAATTTTTTTTATTTTTACTAATATAAATATTTGTATCAGTTTACCATTTACGTATATTTTAATTAATTTTATTGACTTTGAAATAAATAAATATATAAGTTTTTAATGAGCTTGAAATTTATAAAATTTAAATTAATAATTTTTAAAAAATAAATTTAAAATTTAATTAATTAAGTTATATCTCTTAAAATTTACTCTTCTATATAACACGAGGTTTCATATTCTAGCTTATTGTCGATATTGAGCAGTGCTGCTAAGTATTAATAAAAAAAGAATAAAAAGAAACTTTAACATATAATTTATTCAATTAATAGCTAGGATTCATAAAGAGCTATTTTATTTTAAATTTATAGTTCAACTGTTCATGTATAGTTTTGAATTATTTTTTATTATATAACCGTGAGATATTACCTAGCTAGTAAAACTGAATCAGTACTAGAACCAGTAATTAGATCGAGAAACTAACAGAAAAAAGTTAATTAAATAATTAACTATGATTACAAGGCACCATTTCTTGGACTTTGAGAGGCTCTTCTTTAGTGTCCGTCACCAAGCATCTTACATGTAGATATAAAACAAAAAAAAAAAAAAACAATGGATTCATGGAATGCACGTTGTAATTAACAATGTGTATCATAAACTAAAAAATGGGACGGTAAATATAGATTTTGTTCTTGATAAATCGCGAAATTTAGAGAGAGAAAACGATGAGTATTTGATAAAAATAATAATTAAATTCGATAAAAATAGAATGAAATACTGGATTCCATCTCTCATATCATGGATTCACGATTAGGGAAACAGTTTGTAATTCTTTTCCTTCTTGAACTATCATTTGCATGAAGAAAACATTAATCTCCATAACGTTTATTTATTTTATTTTTTGTTGTGCATAATTATTATCATTTTACAGCAAGAGAAATCTTATCAGAGAAAGAAGGGATAGTGAGCAGACATAGTAATAAAAAATGTATATATAAGTTGATCACATGCCAAAAAAACATCAAGAAAAATAATGATTAGGGATCAAAAAGATTTCAGGACAAGAAGAAACAATAATAAAGAGAAAAAAGAAGAAACAAGGCAGGGAATGCATGATATGCATGTCCTGAGATATTTAGCCAAGGAGTCGATCAGATTATTGCCTCAGTTGCAAGCTCTTCTGTCTCGGCGGGAGAGGGAGAGGGAGAGGGTAACTGGGTTGAAAGAGAGAGAGAGAGAGAGAGTGGATTTATTATATAGCTTGAGATGAGTAAAACATGAAGGACAGTTCATATATTCTTCGATGCCAAGAAGACTGTAACACGGTTTGAGAAGCCGGAACAGTCAAAGGGTTTGTAAGGAAACTAAAGATGTCCTAATGAGTTTGAGAATATAGTTTTTGTATTGGGTAATTAATTAATTATATTAAAGAATAAAAATTATAAATATTTATTCTAAAGATCTTATGTTATATTTATAAATCATGAGTATTGTTTTTTTATAAAAAGAAAGCTTTTTAAGATATAAATATTTCTTATATTTATATTAATATTTGACTAATATTTGATGAGAATATAGTGGATTTTTGAATGAATTTTAAACACCTAAAAAGCTATAATAATATTAAAGTTTACCGTATTAAATGTAGTTAAATCTATAAAAGAAGATTTTAAGGTATTAAATGTAGTTAAATCTATAAAAGATGAGTTTTTTTATAAAGCTAAACCCATGAAAGAATGTTTATTTCCATGGACATGCTAAGGGATGATGCTCTTTAATTGTCAAGTCTAAGTATCTTGAGTTTAATATATTTGTTAGACTTATATTGTTTTGGAATTGGTTAAGTGTGAAGTACAAATGCATTAGACTTAGTTGACTGTTATATCCAAGTATATTGGATCTAACAGATTGTCAAGTCCAAATGTTTTGAATTTAAAATATTTATCAGATTTACATTGCTTCGAGCATGATTGATTGTTAAGTTCATGAGTCTTGAGTCTGTTATTTTTATCAAACTCACATTACTTGGAACTTAGATGACTGTCATATCCAAATACTTTAAACTTAGTAGAATGTTGAGCCCAAGTGTTTTGGATTTAACATGTTTATTAATCCATATTAACTTTGACTTAGTTGGCTGTCAAATTCAACTGCTTTAAACTTTGAGGAATATCAATTTCAAGTGTTTTTGGTTTAACATGTTTTTTAAATTCATATTGCATTAGATATAGCGGGCTGTCAAGTCCGAGTGTTTTGGGTTTATTATTTTTAACATACTCATGATATTTTTATGTTATCTTGAAAATGATTAACTATCAGGTATTTTTATGTTATCTTGAAAATGATTAACTATCGAGTCTAAATATTTTAATGTAAAACTTACGTTATCTTAGATATGACTAATTATTAAGTTTAAATATTTTAAATCTAGTCATTTATGTTACTCTTGAATTTTACCAACTTATTAGTACAAAATAATATTTAAATTTACTGATGTTAGATCTAATGTGCTCAAAATTTGACATATTATCAAACTGGCATGTGTCTGGGCTTAACAATTAAAGCATGTTAGGTCATTACAGTTTTTCAAACCTGTTAAAAATAAGTTTATAGGAAACAATGCATTATCCTTAACAGGTGCATGAAAGAATAATTTGCCTGCTAGTTGGCACTCGGCATATCTGATAGGGACAGCCTACCTTGGAGGGGAAGACTAATTTGGCCTTTTTATTCTTGCTTCGAGGTTTTAGGGATATACACTTAAATTCGGGACAAGCCCCTCCCGATTTCTTGCTGCCTAATTAAATAATACGAATTATTTTTATTCTTAACATAGGAGTCATGAATACACGCAAAAAAAATAAAATGAAATGAAAGCTCGTTAAATCAATATAATTACACTAATGTAATTGTGTTTGAACACGAATTATTAGGTCTCTTATTCTCGAATTAGATGGCCTTAACTTGGTTATTGATAATATTTATAAGCAAAGGTGCAACGAATCAGTTCTTGAAGTCGTTACGTGGCTTCATTATTTTTCAAGGACATTAGGCTTAATTGACGATTTTATATTAGATTTTCGAGGAATTAACGATTATTCAGAGGAAAGACAATTCATCGTCAAATCTTTTTTCCAGGAATTCTTAGTTGATTTATACCAAGATTCACCAGAAGTGCTTTAGTTGATGTTAGCTGAGACTTTAGTTGTTAGGAGTATTATGATAAGCATAGCCTGTTTTTAGAGGGCAAACATAGAAAGAAAAGGATTAGGTGAGTGCCATGGCATCATTCAAACATTTCTCCTTTTGCTAGAGGAGCAATGCTCTTTCCCATTCTTACAATGTCAAGAACAAAAAAGGGTGAATGATTAATAAATAACTTGCAGCCAAAGAATATCTTTGAGTCTAGAAAGTAACTTTGTAAAGAGTAGAGTATACCTTACAAGATAGGGTTAACAAAGAATGGCTTAACCCATCCATCTGAGAGAATTTATTTCCCTAATTTCCCCAGGCTAAAAGAGCCAGTAAACCACCTATACAAAGCCATTATTCAAAGGATCAACTGCAGCGTAAGAACATTAACAGATATCGAAACAATTAGAAGCAGTATCCCTCCAAAAAATAAAAGAACAGTAATAGCAATGAACTGGGTTAGTGGCAAAAACAATGGTTAGAACTTCTGTTTTCTTTGAGGTGCCTCTCATGATGCTACTGTTGAAAGATCTTCAAATACAGTTTTCATGTCAGGCCTTTCGGATGCTGGTAGGATGCATCTAAGAGCCACCTGGAGCATTTCATCAAGAACTCCGGGGTCCTCTGCGTTAGGGGTATCCGTAAGCAGCTTGTCGAAGCACTCACTGGAACGGTTTTCTTCAGACAATAACCTTACCCAGTCTGTCAGATCAACCACTCCTGGATCTGCAGAAACTATCTCCCATGAACATTTTCCAGTTAGGAGCTCTAACAAGATAACCCCAAATGCATAAACATCACTCTTCAATGATGGGCAGGGTTTACTTGAACTAGCAAATTCAGGTGGCCGATAGCCAAGAGCACCTGCATTCAGAACTTGTTCTGCCGTGCCAGCAGAAGTCAATATTCGATGGAGACTGTAATCGGTGAGCAGTGGATTCATGTTTGGGGGTTCTAATAAAATGTTTGTAGATTTGAGGTTTCCATGGGGAATTGCTCTTTCATTGTGTAGGTAGTTTAGGCACCGGGCAACATTTACAGCAATCCTCAGCCGATCATCAAGAGATAATGACTGAAGTTTCCTTGGCTCTGATTCTGCACAAGACACAAAGGTAACCTTTAATTCCCTAAAAGGAAAGTTAATTTATTGCATAACATTGGGAAAATTCAGAACAGAATCGACGGAGAATTTCTATACCAGTAACTAATCTTCCTTGTCTTCTTCATAATTTTGCACAAGAGGGGTTTCAAAGCCAATGAAGTGCATGAGGCAGCAATAGTTCCAATTTTATTAAGTCATGCTTATCACACGCACATGTTCCATAGTCACAGCCGAACAAATCAAGAAATACTAAAACAGCTACATAACAGGACATAGGTTTACAGTTCAAGCACAATTCATAAACCTTGAGGAGCAAATCATTTCTGCAAGACCGCCCATGCCATATTTAGAGAGCATTCAACCCCTACATATGCAGCTAATCTGCTAGTTGAAGCAATAAAGCGAGAACAGAACTGCTCAATTCACTTTAAATGGACACCATTGTTGGAAACAAACAAGACCAACGCATGTAAAAGCCTTTTGCTAGTCTTTAATATTGAACTAGTAGGGTATAAATACTTGATATCGATACAATTACACAATACAAGTCATTGCTACAGTCTTTATTATTGAACAAGTACTGTATAAATACTTCATATCGATACAATTACACAATACAAGTCAACTATTCTCAATAAAAACATGGGCGATAGTACGAGGAAACTTTAGTAATTTGTTTAGTTATGACATATAATAGAACCTGATTTGATGTTATACATGTCAAATGATAGAATAGCACACTGAGTATTTTTATAACCAAAAGAAGGGGAAAAGAGAGAAGTAGATGAACATTTTGCGGCACATAGAGAAAATTGTTCAGAACTCTGCGATATATATATATATATATATATATAACAAAAATTTTGCCTCACTAGAGATGCCTTACCTTGAAGATAGAAGGCCAAACATTGCGCATTGATATATTTTGATATTATCATCTTCTCATGGTCTCTTGGACCCCAGTAGTAACCCTGAAGAGAAACTAAATTTGGATGTCTGATGCTCCCGAGTTTCTTTACTTCCCTAGCAAAATCCTTCTTCCCTTTTGCTATTCCCTCTTTTAACCACTTTATCGCCATTACATAGCCAGAGTCAAGTGTAGCTTTATATAGCGCACCATGGCAACTCCTTCCTACAACTTCTGCTGGAGCACATGAAAGTTCTTCTGCAGTGAAAGTTAGAGAACCATCAAAGAGATGCAAATTCCCAGCCAACTTATCAGGAGATTTGACTCTCAGCACCCCAGGAGTATCAGATGATAGCGGGCTTTTAGAAGGTGATGCATTTGAAGATGACAAATGGGGAGAAGTCTGCCCTCCATCTTTTGTTATTGATTCGAGATGCTCTTTAGACTTGTGTGGAACTGAGGATGTGTTCCCTGGATCATATGCAGACCCTATCTGGGTTAGGCAGTTACTTTGGTGGAAGCTAAGTGATGCAGATGATTGGCTTGGATTTTTGTTGACTCTTGATGAAGAGATGGAAGAACCCTCCTCCTCCAGGACACCTTCACTTCTCTCATCTCCTTTCAAACTTCTGGTACCATGTGTCGGCTGATGGGTGCGGTAATAAATCACCATAGACAAAAGAGCAATTAAAGTAGCAGCACCAACTATACTTGCAATCAGGGCAATTTTAATAGCAGGTTTCATACGAGATCGACCCCCCTTCAAATTCACAAGGGCTGGAGGCCCCTTTGATGAGGATGGCAAATAAGGAAAAATCAACAAAGAATTTCCTGGATGGAAAGCTGAATCAGGAAACCGCCTCAAGTTATCAGGAACCACACCAGAAAAATTGTTAGAAGAAACATCAAATCCTTTCAATCCGTCAGGAAGGTCCCCAGGGATGCTGCCTTTCAGTTTGTTGTTAGATAGGTTAAGATACACCAGGTTAAGGAACTTACTGATCTCTGGGGGCAAAGATCCCTCTAAAGAGTTGTGTGACAGGTCTAGAGACACCAAACTCAAATTTTCTCTAGAGTCGTGGACCTCTTGAAGAGGTATTTCCCCCGTGAAATTGTTGGCTGACAGGTTGAGGTCAGTCAGTGTTGTTGAGGTGAAGAAATCTGGAAGGAGGAACCCTGTAAGAAAATTGAGGCTAAGATCAATCACCTTTAGTTCAGAGTATGTACCCAACACCGGTGGAAGATCACCATTTAATGAGTTGTTTGATATCTTCAATGTAGTTAGCCTCAAGAATTGAGAAGTTTGGTTAGGCAAAGTTCCTGTCAATGAGTTTGAACTCAACTGAATAACTTCCACGTAATTTCCCCAGTTCTGGATTCTGGACAAATTCCCTGTGAGCATATTATTACTCAGATCAATGGTGGCGCAGTGGCCTACAGTGGCTGGTAAAGGGCCTGAAAGTTTGTTTGAAGATATATTCAGCTTCCTCAGAGTTGTAGAGGTGATACTTCCTACTGGACCTGCCATGGATTTGAATCACTTAAAATTACAGGTAAAATTAGATCATAAAAACTCTCAGATTTAAAATCAATGGATAACTTTTGACAACTATAACCGAAAAACATACTAGAAGGCTGGGAAACAGAAATCTTTACATTCCAAATGCTTTTCAAGTTGCTTACTGCATTAAGAGAGTCTCTACAATAGTAGTTATCAATATTTTACAGATTTTACATCGACTTTCGATGTTCAGACATGGAAGGGACAAAAAATATTTTTTCCATTATCCTCACCAGGGTTGTTATAATTTTACATGTAATTAAACGGATCATTCCAATGCTGCAATGCGCAAGAGGGAATAAATAGAACACCAAATTAGTTTTAAGTCTACTTCTCCTGAAGTTACAAGGAAATGTGAAGGAGTGTATGTGTAATAGTTAAAGACTGCCAAGTGTTGTTAAAAGCAACATACCTTCAAGTTGATTAAGGCTAAGATCCAGTTCAGTCAACACCATCGAGCTATCTTGCAGAAGAGCTTCTGGTAAAGACCCTGATAACTGGTTGCCACCAAGCCTAAGAATCCGAAGAGAAACAACAAATTTGAAGGGGGGAATAGCCCCAGTTATCTGATTATTGCTAACATCAAAGACCTCTAAGCTGTCAAAATACGGCACTCCATCGTGAGCAAAGAGCTGCCCAACCAAGTAATTGTGGCTTGTATTCAAATACTTGATTGATGAAACAAAGTTAGCATTTCCGAGTCCCAAGTCCAATGAACCAGAAAATTGGTTGCTGCTCAAATCAACATGAACCACATTGTCCAACTGGGATAGAAGACTCATTATATCCCCAGAAAAACTATTATGCCTCAAATCTAAGAACTCCAAGCTCTTGAGATTGCCAAAACCTGAGGGAACAATGCCTTCAAAATTGTTTGAAGAAAGATTCAGAAGCACTAAATTCTTCAACTTTGACACCCCAGAAGGTACAAACCCATGAAAAAAATTGGATGAAAGATCCAGAAATTCGAGGGACTCGATGGAACCAACATTCGAGATGGTGCCCATCAACTGGTTGTTCGAAACCGACAAGTTTCGAAGCATTTTAAAGCCAGCAAGAACTGGGAAGCTGAAGTTTCCAACAAGACCAACATCATTTAGAGTGATTGAAACCACATGACCATTGACACAGATAACCCCGTACCAGGTCTGAGGACACCCATCAGATGCCAAGGACTTGCCGTCCCATGAATCAAAAACTTTCCCTGATGGGTCTTCCTCAAAACCCTTCCTGAGCTCCAAAAGTGCTTTAAAATCAGATTGTCCTAATGCAGCTACTACCAACAACAATAAAATCAGGCAGGTCGTTTGCATTGTCCCAAGACTAGTTCCAAACCACAAAACGACCAATATGAAGAAAGATTGAACTGGTTTCCGAGCAATATCAAATGCTACTTCATGAATGTCACAAACAAGTGAAGACCATAAGGTTCTAGTACAAAAGGAGTGAAATCAAAATGTAATCACCCTAAATGCTACTTCAGAAGAGAATCCAAGCAATTAGTCAACACATTGGAGGATTGAAGAGCAAAATGAACCAAAAACAACAATTACTCCCTAACATAAGATTCCCAAAGTTAATCCTAGCCAAAAATCAAAAACCCCATTGTCAAAAAAATGGAAACTTTTAAGTCCACTCAAGTCAAAATACGCCTAACATGAGAAAAAGAAAAAAAAAGGCAGAAACCTGATGAAATGAAGACGACAAATTTGCACAAATTCTACATCTTCATCAGCTAGACAACTCATGGAATCCAAGCAAGAAATTTTTACGACAACGTGAATAAAAACATGCAACCCAGTTGAATAACATCTACTCCTTTTTCCACAGAAATGTACAAAGCAGAAGGGGAAAGTTCGAAGAGCCTGACAAGCTTTGTAAATGACCGGACAGTATGAGGTTACAAATGTTGGTGGCTACCTAGGAATGTGAAGATACAGCGAATAATAGAAGAAGCAAAGACAACGAAACACAACCAATAAGTCTAAAACTGGTGAGTGAAGGTAGGAGGGAGTGAAGGAGTGAGAGAGCATAGCAGATCAGACAAAGACAGGGAGGCGGAGTAGGTGAGTGGTGTAATGTTACTATATTATTTGTCAAGTTGGAAGTATGGAATAAATATCAAGAAAAGGACAGGTTTACTTTTAAGGCAATGCCTGGTTACCTGGTAAGAATAGGATAAAAAAATTGAGGTTGAGTTGGCTTCAGATTAGCTTGTGATTTTGTAGTTCCTAGAAACAAAGGTTCTGCGAATCCCAATGCATTCTTTCTTTGAATCAGCTCATCTTTCTGTTGATGCAGGGTTATTAATAGCTGTGCTTGGATGGTGGTAAATGTAGAATATTTCTTTTTTTATTAAAATAATTTTTTAAATTTTTAATTTTAATTTCAATATTAATACAATCTAAAATGATAAAAAAATATTAACTTAAAACAAAAAATGAAAATGAAAATCTAATTAAAACCCAAACTATTCTAGTGGTAAACCTTATTACCGGTCAACTCTATTAGTTAACTTGAGATTACATAGAGATAGTTAAAATTTAATTTAATTTAAAAAAATAAATTTAAAATCACACGATTTTAATTTATTTTAAAAAGGACAAATAATATTATTTTGAAATAACTTGGATTAAACCATTTAACTTGTACTTCTAAACGAAGGGGTTTGATATTATTGTTGTTATTATTATTATTATTATTTTGGATTGGGTTACGAAGGGGTTTGATATTATTATTATTATTATTATTATTATTATTATATATTTCAAAATCATAAGGATACCATATGCATTATAGAGATGCAATTTTCTCATGCCATGGTTCCACAAAAGGACTGTCTGCCTACAGTCACTATGATGAGTATATTTGCCGGTTCGAGAGCTACTCTTTGGACTGTCCTCTAGCAGAAGTTACTGTATATATTGTGACAAGGCATCCATGTCGTCCACCGGGTATCCCAGGCAACTTGGATGGACTGTTCTATCCTTTTCATTTAAAAGTTTAAAAAATATATTTTTTTATTTTAAATTAACTTTTTCATTTAAAAGTTTAAAAAAATATATTTTTTATTTTAAATTAATATTTTTATATTATTTTGATAATCTTATATTAAAATTAATTTTAAAAAATAAAAAATATATTTTTAAATAAAAAAAATAAAAAATAATTGTTATCATATAACCATATACACAATTTTTATATTCACATTAATTCATAACCAATTTAGTCTTTGTTTAGCTACATTTCTGATAATATTTTTATTTCAAGTTTTGATTAATTTTTATACATTAAAATTAATTTTTTCTTCATCAATCATTTAATTTCTGATTATTTAGGGATGTAGTTTCTAAAAAAATTTAAATTTTTAATAAAAATTATTTTTTTATATGTTTTGGATTGTTTTAATATACTAATCTTAAAAATATTTTTTTAATATATATATATATATGATACTTTTAAAAAAAACCATATCAATACTTTCAAAATGACGTTTAAAAAGGAAGCTTTCGTGGAAACATTCCGGTGCTTGGTGTTAAATCTAAAACTCCAGATGATCTAGCACGCCAAGCCTCCACCCTTCAACAATCAGGCATAATTATCATATTAATTAATTAATTGTTAATAAAAAAACTAAATCATACATTGAGCCTTGGAAAAAAACACATTAATGAGTTATTTGGAACTAATTCTTTATTGTAATTAATTAATTTTATTTCATATATTACCCATCTTTTCTTTATTTTATTTTCTTTATTTTATTTCTTTAGAGGTTTCTTAAAAAAAATAAGGGTATTTTAAAGAAGTTAGTTTTAATATTAAATTTTTAATTTTTTAAACTGTAAATCGAAGGAGTTGACATTTAGTCTTTTTATTATTTTTTTTCAAGGTTAAATTCTATTTGAAATTTAATTATTAACACTTAAAAGATTTCAAACTTGATATTTCATTAAAACATTTAAATTGAATTCAATTCAAGTTCTAAATATGTTACAACCTAAGAAATAAAGGGTAATTTGATTTTTTTAATAGAAACACATTATTTATTATTATCCTTTGTCATTTAATGGTATTTTTTCATGTCAAATTTGATGCTTGTTTTTTTATTGGTATTTATTTTGTTTTGATTTTTTTTTATATTTCATCCCTCGATATTTATTTATCAAGCCATAAGTTTTAAAACTTAACGCTAGTTGATTTTAATTTTTTAGGTTCTTTTATAAATAAAAAATTATTTTATTTTTTTAGAATTGATTTTCATTTTTGTTTCACTTTCTTTCCTATATGATTATTCAAATCCTATGATCATTGTTGCAGGGTTAACTTAAATTTTTTTATTTTATTTTAAAGTTTTATATCTAATTATTTTTTTATTAAAAATTTTGCTTTTCAAGCTCTTGTATTTGCCTTCTATGTCATTAGCTACGACCTCGTTATTATTATCATGAGTTTTAAAGGTTAATATTAGCTAATTTTGGTTTTTATACCTCCTTAAAAAAAATTAAATTAATTTTATCATCCTACATTTTTTTTCTCACTTTTCTTTCTACAGTAATATCTTGATATCATTCTAGGTTAATGGGTTAATCCTAGCAAACTAGAATCTTTTACTTTTTTTTTTTCTTAGAATGAATTTTAAAATAGTTTCATGTCTTTATATTTTTTCAATAAAAAATTTTTTTTGTTGTTTTGTTGGGTTTGCCTTCAACGTATTAAATCCTAGTTTCATAATCATAATCACAGGTTTCTAAAGTTAAAATAAATTGATTTTGATTTTTTTAAGATATTTTTAAATTATTATTTTTTCAATTTCAACATTCAACACTTATTTTTTTAGGAAATGATCTTTGTTTCTTTTTTTTTGTCTTCACTATTCTTATTTTTTTGAATCACAAGGTTAGCGGGCTAACATGAGGTGATTCAAATTTTTTTTCTGTTTTACCATTCTATTGTTGAGCTCTGTTGTTTGATTCATTTCACTTTTGTTTGCAATTTTTGTTACTTTGTGTTTGCATATATAATCATTTGATCATATAAAAATTTTTTTTTAGAAACATAGTTATTAAAAAAACTATTATGAAATTAAATATTATAATATTTTTTTAATTTTATCCATTAAGATTTATTTATTTTTAATTGGTTTTTGTATTTTTTTTTCTCACTTTTCTTTATATAGAGTTATACCAATCAAGTATTAATAGTTGCAGGGTTAGTGCATTTACACATGTTGACTTAAGTTTTTTTTTCTGGTTGTTTTTTTAATTAATATTTTGTTTTTAATTTTATCATTTAACATTGAATTATACATGTTGACTTAAGTTTTTTTTTCTAATTGTTTTTTTTAATTAATATTTTGATTTTGATTTTATCATTTAACATTAAATTATAACTTTTTTTTATCATTTTATTGGCACATATAGTTTTTTCATGAGATGAAAATAATGCCCTAAAAAAAATTATTATTGAACACAATTAAGTACATAATCAATGTTACAAGATAAAAAATCTCAATCTTGATTATCTTTTAATTAGATATTAATTTAATTAATTAGATACATACATACACATATATATATATATATATATTAATTTATGATTGAGAATTTTTCATAACAAAAAATATATAAAAAAGTATACAATATTTATTTTTTAATTAAAAATAAAATAAATGCCCCATAGCACGTGTGCAAAATTAGTTTTACTAAAGTTATGACCTAGTATGCCCTATTAAAACACCAAACTACAAAGAAATTTTTACCTCTACGGTCTAGATCATAGATTTGTTTGAATCTATTATAAAATGATGTTTTATTAAATAATAAATTTTTAAATAAATTAATGATGACATTCTAAATAAGAATTAAAAACAGGTCAATTAATTCAATTATACTAGATCTTTTATGAATTTAATTAGATCAACTAGATTACTTGAATTTAATAAAATTAATTTTCTAAACGAGTCACTAATAAACCTAGCCCATACCATTTTCCAATTAAACAAATCACCTAGTCACCATGCCGATAACTATATAATGCTATGATTGATTGCTGCCGGTGCCAATTGAGCGTAATCCAAGTGGAGAAACATCTTCTTGACAGCAAGTATGCAACGACTCGACTCGGATAATAAATGGGCTTTAAGCTGACATAGCTTGAAATCACAAAAGCCCAAGAAGGCCCGCTAAGAGACCAGCTCATTGTAATAGTATAAATACTCATTCAAGTCCAGCCCATATGAAATTAACTCAGGAGGCAAGGAAATCAAAACCCAATTATAATCTAGAAGGCCAAGCCTTATATACAAAACAAGTAGGCCCAGTAAAAAAGCCCAAGAGACCAAATCAAATCACCATTTGAAATCCAAAAATATATAAATTTGAATCCTTTCACGCGTGATGTCAAGTGGTTCATTGGTAATTTTAAAGTCATAATCAAGATTTTCAAATTTGATAATAAATTTAAATAACTCAAAACATGGGCTCACACCACTCCTAATTTCTTAAATCAAGGAAAATTTCCAAACTGCAACTATTAATTATTATTATTATTTATTTTAAATATGCTTCTTTTACTGACGAGTAAACCCTCATGTCAAGGGAGACGATCAAATAGTCCGAGAGAATTTTCTCTCTCTCTTTCCTTTTAATATAAGACGAAAGGAAAAGAGACACTACATTCCACAAATAAATGGTGACATTCTGTATGCTTTGAATATACTATCGTCTCCTCTTTTTACATTTGTTTTTGTATTTTAACAATATTTTAAAAAAATTAAATTTTTTAATTTTTTTAATTTTAAATTAATTTTTTAAAGTGTTTTCATATCATTTTGATATAACATATAAAAAAAATTAAAATAATAAAAAATATTATTTTAATAAATTTTTAAATAAAAAATATTTTAAAAATAACCATACCACATTCTCAAATAAATAACCTGACAAGAGAGATGTCCATGAACATGGTTATGAGATTTTGTAGAGGATGTATGAGACATAGTTATTAAATTTAATATGGTTTGATTAGTTGGCATTTTAGTTTGTGGTGGGTTTTTATTTTAATTATTTCTGAAGATGGTTAGGTTAAATTTGAGTGATTTGATTGGTTAACTAATAACCTGGTGGTTGTTTCACTGAGATAAACTCGGATAAGATCTAACCAACTCAGTTGTAAAGAGTTTTTTTGTCATATAAAATAACATTGTTTGAGTTTATTTTTCAGATAAAATGATGTTATTTTAAGATAAACTCGAGTTGATCCAATAAATATGAGACACGAGCCTTTGATCAGGTGTATGATAAATATGATTTTAAAATTAATAATGGAAAAATAGGATTCAAGATCAAACTAAATAAATTCCAATAATAAGTGTAATGATTGAAAATCTTTGGAAAAAAGATTTGATAGCATCTTACAAAAAAATTAGCTCTATTCATCAGCTAACAGAACATTACCTGAGTTAATCTAAAAAGGCATAAAAATAAAAGACTCGATGATTTCTACAAGACTTGTTTAGATTGATGCCAGTAAAGAAAAGTGTAAAAAGTAAAAAACTAAAAAAATACTATAGTAAGGATAAGAAAAAATATAGTGATAGATAAACCACGTGTAAAATAATAAAATTATCAGGTATAAAAAAAAATATATACAAATGAAATTTGTTTTATTAAAAAACCATTACAATTTTGTCATTGCTATAATACCATTATAATAAAAACATTTGGTAAAACTTATAATCATCTCATTTCTAGAGGAAAACACCATTTATTTCTTGTATAAATAATAGATAGGTGGGCCACAATGTTTTTCATTTCTTTTTAGTATAAATAATAGATAGGTGGCCCACACCACATCGCAAGCCTACCTAATTTTTTCACCGTATAAAAATTATTAAAACAATGCAAATGTTTTTAAAAAAGAAAGAAAATAAAAAAAAATATGCTCATTGACTTGAATTAGTTTAATAAACTCAATTAATTTAATAATATGATTAGAAAGTAAGATATTCACAACAAATAAAGCAATAATAAAAAAATGATTCCATATAAAAAATAAACGCTTAAAATATTATAAAAACATATATTTACAATATTCCCAAAAACATCTCAATGATCTTGTTTGCTAATAAAATAAACATTAAATTAGAATGAAATAACTGCATGAAAAGAAAAGGAAAATATGAATCTTGAATCCCAACAAATAAAAGTAACGAATGACAAACTAAAAAAATAAAATAAAAAATATAAATTGGTCCGAGTCTGTCTGATTTATCACATGTGTGAATTCTAAAAAATACATTCTCTAAAATAAATGAACATGAACATTTTTTATCATTTGATTTTATAAAAAATCAATCTAAATATATAACCTAATTATTAGTATGAAATAACTCTATGAAAATTAAACTAAATAAAATCATAAAATTTAATTTTTAAACCAGCATAATATTGAAGAGCTATGTTTAAAAATAAAAAAAAAAAGCAATGAAAAAAAAAACTCAAATCAAACATGATGAACTTGCTAAATTGATGACTCAAGATACGATGCCAATATAAGTCTATAGAGAAAAAAGATAAAAAAAACAAAGAATATTAATTTTCAATGAAATTGATGAATAAAAATAAATAAATAAAAATAAATAAATAAAGCCAGTCCAGTCCAAGTTTCTGAACTCATGACACTTGTCACAAGGTCAATTTATAATATAAAAGATAAACTCGAAAAAATAACAACATAAAATTCTCAATCAATCAAAATAATTAAGGGTAAATCTAAAAAAATAAAAAAAGTGAAGATTTAAAAAGAATAACAATCAAATTTTACATAAAAAATTATAAGGGATGAAATTGAAAAACAATTTCTATTAAAAAAATAATAAGAAAAACTAGAAATAACAATAAAAAAATAAAGACTAAACTTGATATAAAAATTAAATGTTAATGGATGAAATTTAAAAAAAAATCAATAAAAAAATAAAGATTAAATATATTGTAATTAAAGTCTAAATGTCAAATCTGATATAAAAATTAAATATAAAAAATAAAATTAAAAAATAACTCAAGTTTATATATATTGTAATTTAAAAAATAATAATCTAATTTAAATCAACAAACAAATAATTAGATTTTTTTTATAATGACCAATATATTTTTTTAGAAGAAGAAAAATAAAAAAAAAGGGAAAAAAATATTTTGGTGGAGCTCAACTGCCATCTTGATCACTACACGTGCCTTAACACTGTGATATAGCTAATGAGACGTATCAAAAGTTTTTCTAAATAATAATGTTTAATTATTTTTTTATATTACACGCGTCTCTTAAAGAGCCTCGGAGCTATTTTAATTTTTTAAATAAAGAAATCGTCGTAGCTATCCAAAAGAGACTTGGTGATGGATGAATTGACAGCCACTTCTGACCCTACCATCTTTCCTTGCATCGCAAATTGATATTAACCAATGAAAGGAAAGAGATGGAAGAAAAAGTAATTAAGCATTCCCTAATCCGCACGTGCTTAAAAATTAAGTGTTTTTGATGATATCATACATATGCTTTAGAAAATGTCTGGATAAAAAAAAAGTTATTAATTTGATATTTTTATTTCTTGGATAGTTTTAATATATAATAATAATTTAGTCCAAATATATTTTAATATTCACTTTTATATAAAATTTAAATATAAAAATCAGGGACGTTAACAGAAATATACCTTTTAGAGACCAATGATAATAATCAAGACTCTAAATTAACATATACATGAAGAGTTTGATTTGTTTTCATGTTTAAAAAATGTTTTTTATTTTAAATTATTTTAATATTTTAATGTAAACAATAATTAAAAAAAAATATCTATCATTACACTTTTATCACATCCATGGAGTATAATTAATGTTTTGTTTTTAGTTCAGGTTGTCTTGTCACAAGGGACCTACATGCACAGTGGATTAACTATTGAGACCACAAGTCTGTCGACTTTTTCCACGAGGAAACAATGCTCTCCTGCGCATAACTTCTCCCATGGATTAATCAAATGACTTTGAATCCATGATGGTCTGGATTTAACTTGGATAAGAATGAAGTTATTAATCTAGAGGATTAACTAGTAATCCAATCAATATTTAATATGATTTTAAGAATATTAGAACAGTTTATCTAATCTTTTTTAAGAAATCATGAAATGATGTAATATTAAATTCACCATGAGAGTTTAAGAACTGCGATCTCAACACCCGAAATGTTGACTTAAGACTCCAAATTAAAAAAAACGTGAAGCTAAATCATAGCCAGTAATGTTTTGTTCTTTAGTATATGATGTCTTGTCACAAGGGACCTAGAAGCATGGTGGATTCACTATTGAGACCACGAGTCTCTCAGTTTCTTGAATCTGAACGAGCAAGATGTTGACTGCTAACAGCTTTTCAAAACCTCAGCAGTGATGAAAAGATCCCAAGAGCTTCCAAGAGGAGCCGTGCTTGACTGGGATGGTGAGACCCCACCCACCAGACCACATCGCCAGCTTGATTAATTAATGTCGAAGCAACTAGTCCAACTTGGCATCTCACAACTAAGTTTTGTGGGCCTGTATTCACATGAGAGATTCACAAAAAGACAAACCTTCATTTCAGCTAGCAGCAGCCAACACGTTGGCGTTACAAGACAGATTACACACCATAATACCAGAATCCTAGCCCTACAAATTATGGCTGTCTTCTCAACCATATGATAGCCAAATGAGTAAATACATCACAACTTATTTATTTGACAGCATATCTCACCTTACACGTAATGGACAGTAGTTCAATTTATGAGAGTTTTGCACAAACTTTATTAGCACGTACGGTACCTGCTAGCTATCTAAATTCTACCCCTAAAAAGAGAGTAAATAATACATGGACGGCCATATCAGTTTCTAGGCAGTGAGAGTTTGCCCCGGATGTAGTGCAAGATTAGAAAAGTTCTTCCAGTCCAAGGAGATAGTTTTGGTAATGATATTAGAACCAGGTTGAAACATCCTGATGCTTTGGCAGAGTATCCATTCCCAGTACTTGTAGATCATCTTTGTAGTCGAAAGAGGACAAATCAAAGGGGGAGCCGAACATCAAGCTGAAGCCGCTGTTGTTTTGGTTGGTCTCGAACGGAGAATTCAAGGGTTTGAACCTGTCAAACTGACCCACTTCCTGGGAAAACATTTGATGGTTTTGGTTGATGTTGGACTCTTCGAAGATATTTCCGTTAATCATATTGCTTTGACCCCGGAAGTGGTTGTCCTGCTGGTGTTGGATTTTTGGCTGGAAAACGTTGTGATCTTCCGTGACCAAATTGTTACCACGATTTGTGTTCTTGTTGCCTTGAATATTAGTGTCATAGATTGACATAAGCTCGCTGATCATCTTTTGCCCATCTTCAGGAACTCCTGATAGATTGAAGGAAGAGGGTGCTGGGTTCCCCAATGGAGCAGTTGTCTTGGACTGTGCAGATGGTTGAGGATAGATGACAGGCTTGATTTCATTAACATGAAAATTTGACCCTCTAAACTCCAATGAAGTGCTTCTGTATGGACAATTTAGTTGATGAGTGTCCCTAGCAGCCCTGTCGGGGAAACCCAATCGGATTTGACTATGAGCACATTGAACAGCCTCGCATGTGTAGATCTTCTGATCCACCATCATGTTTATATCACTGGATGGCTTTCTCTTTCTAATAAAATCCGTGCTGGTCATAACTTCTCCCTTGATTGGATAAGGTTGTTGTCGAAGAGGTAGCCTTTCACCCATTCTTTCCATCCCTAGATTAGAATAGCTGAGAGTCTCAGGTTTGCACTCTTGCAAATCAAAGTTTGGCTCATCTTCAGCTCCTTCAACATCATACTCACTGGAATCATTAATGACCAAAGATCCACTCCCTCCGGATGAAGACAATGGTGGACAGGAATTAGGGTAAAGTTCACGAGCCAACGATTCCTCTTGGTTGATAATTGCAAGCCAAGTAGCACTTTCCTTGGCTGTCATCTTGTCCTGCAAGCACTTGGACTGCCTCACAAGCTTGCGGATCTTAGCAATATCAGGCGACATGTGCTTAATCACTGCTGTGAGAACACCCACCTTCCATGCCTTCTTCAAGTCATGAGGCTTCTTGTAAGGTGGGGGGCCATGGTCTTTGGGCAAACCCAGTTGTGGCCACCATTCTTCATTTCCAGAAGGCCACCATGGTGGAGGAACACCTTTCTCTAATGGAAACCGCCTCTGGGGAGGGTCACAGTGCTGCATCAATGCAGACAAGAGTGAGCCAAGGGTGGTATCTTGAAGCTCCTGCAAGGTGTGTGGGGTTGGGCCAATTGAATTACAGCCCTCATCCTTTCCAGGGATCGAGTTATCTGCTTGGTACTTAGCTATGGCAGCTGGACCATTTCGATCAAACCTGACTTTATCCTTCCACCATTCTCTAAGATTATCAGATGCACCAGTCACTGGCTTTCCCTTCTCCGGGATAATCCCGTAAACAAAACCTTGAGCTTTACAAACTTCCATCATCTTCAACATGTACTTTAAGATCCCATCTTGTGCCCTGGACATCTTCTTCCTCCTGGCCTGCTCCTGGGACTGACGCTGCTTAGCAATATCAATCCCCTCCTTACTTTTGGTCTGTTCTTTTAGCCTTTTGAGACGCATTTTGTCCCTCCACATCCTTCGCTCAAGCTCATCAACATCAATCTCCTCATCACTATAATCATCCTCCACAGTAACCTCAGGTTCTACCTGTGGAGCACTCACATCTCCTTCCACGAGAGGGGTACAGAAGAAATCCATGTCACCACAAAACCCCGTCTCATCAAACATCGACATCATTCACAGAACAAAACCCCCCCAAAAATTGAATAGAGGTTATAAGAAGCTCGAATTGATTCCAGTCACCAAACTTTAATTCCTCAAACCGCTCCACCCTATGCTTGACTTTCGATAAAACCTGTAGACATTAATAACAATTACAATTAAAAACACTGCTCAAAACCCTATAATTTCCAAAAAGATAAGGTGTGCATGATCATTGAACTCACTTTTAACAATCCACCTTTTCATTTACTTAAGCATAATTATTCAAACAAGATCTCATACACGTCTATTATTTGCAACCATCCCATTGAAAAACAAAAGTTTCAAAGTCTATAGAGCCATAAACTATCTTATATTAAAAGAAGTAAACAGATCAACAAGCAGCACACTCGTGGATTTCATACAAGAAAATAGATGGATCATGATCAAATCAGAGTCACTGGATATAGAATTGAAAGAAAAAGGCAAACTATAAATCAATTGAATTTAATCAACCAACTAATATTTAACCTGACCATCCAGATCTCACCTTCTAAGAAGATTGAGTCAGACTTTCTAGGAAAAACTGAAAAGTCATAGAAATCCCAGTCCTCCTTTGAGAAAATGTTCCAAATAATATGATAAAAGTCCTCAAATACTATCAAACACCTTGGATCTAACACAACTCTCAACTATTCTCAATTTAATAAAAAACCCATATCCCAAAAGTAAAACTAAACCTACAAAAATTCAAGAACTCACACCCAACAATCAAACTCCAGGGATCCGCTAGACAGAAATAGCAAACACAAACCCGTATCAGCAAGACCAAAAACAAAGCTCAAAGTGATAGAAAGGAAGAGGAAATATCTGAAGAAGAAATATACCAGGAAACATCAAAGTAGAGGCCTTTGACACTGGTTAGAGAGAGTTACAGGTCAATCTTGCACCAAATACTCATTTATCTTTTCCCTTGTTCTAGAGAGTGAAGGGACGCACGTATTATTCCAACTGGGGGTATATATTATTGTCCTCTAGAGTAAACTATATGATAAAAGAAGAGTCTTGGTGACTGTGAAGCTTGTGGGGGTGATGATGGTGGGGACAAGGAAAGTAAAAGCAAATCACTTTAACAAAATCCCAATACAGTATGAGGAAGGAGAAGGGAAAATGGATGAGAGGAGAGAGGAGGGTGAAGGGTGAAGGGTCAGGTTTTCAACTTGAGAAAGGTTAAGCCAATCCAATCCAAAGCTTTGAAAGTCCTGTTTTTTTTGCCATCAAGACGGATGATAGAGACTAGAGAGAGAGTTATTGCAATATTTGAAGACAAAAGAAGAGAGAAGTGTGGGGGCAATGTCTCTTGTCCTGACTTGATGATCCCTATGCACCGTGTCTCTTTTTAAAGCAAACTGACCTTCTGCAACTACAAAGGCTTATCCTCATGTATGAGTATGCATTTATGGGCAGTAGATTGTGTGTATCCAGTGTTTTCCTCACCTCGCCATAAATTTCCTGAACTGCCAAGCTGTTTACTCCTAATCTAGAATTTCTTTTTGTAACCTTCTTCACTTGTTTCCTAATTTTAACTGCATTCTATTTTCCAAGTCAATTTCCAAAAATGCTATGCTAATATTTTTCATAGATTTAATGATTTAACATTCCGCGGAGAATCTTCCCATGAAATTACCATTATTCACTTCTAAATGATTTTTTTTTTCTGGTCCTAGTTTAAATTTAAAATTTAAATAATAGCTCAATTAATTAATTTATAAAAACTTAACTGTATATCATTTTATTTGGGGGGTAGGCAATAGAAATTAACCTGAATTTTTAAAGAGCTCTTGCTACTTGGATTAACCCCCTTTCTTTTTCCTAGCGCTGGGGATAAGAAGACTACAGATATTTTATTTCTTGAGCTAATTAAGGAAGATTGAGTCTTATCTCCTCCATGCTTGTTGGAATAAAAATATAATATTATATAAATTGATAGTATGACATGAGATAAAACTAATTTTATTTTCTTATTAAACATGGACGATCTAGGAGAGAGTTGTCATGGATATTATCTGAAATCATCAAGGGCTTCTCTTGTAATAACCATCGTTGTAAGGTAGATAATGTTCTTCTGGGACCTTTGAAGCACGGATAGTCTTAGAGACTTTTCTTTTCTTATGAATAGGTAAAACAATTATAAATTTTATTTAAAGACGGTGTTTCAAAATATTTTTTAAAAAATTAAAATGTATTTTATTTATTTTGTTATGAATTAATTTTATTATGTTTTTAAATTGTTTTGATGTTTTGATATAAAAAATAAGTTTAAAAAATAATTTTTTTATTTTTATATATTTTTAAATAAAAAAATATTTTGAAAACAATCATTAGTATCACCATCACCACCACAAACCATAAAATAATTTAAAAAAACTAATTTATTTTGCTTTTTATTAATTGTTAACAAAGGACAATCACAGCAGCTTTATTTCCCATTATTGTAACGTTTGTAATTTGTATTAATTAAGACTATTTCAATTCTCTTTATTCAATATCCATTATGTTGACATCCTAGCAAAATTCCTACATGTACTCCATGGGAAAAACCATGCGATTCAATAAAGCTAAAAAAAATCCATAAAGAATGAGACACAACCCCAAAATATGAACCCTAGTACCATGTTTGATTTAGGAAAGGCAACTTAATGTCCAAATTTATTGGTGCAGGGATAAGGTTTGATGTGTAGTTGTGTGAATCCGTACCACTTCAAATCTCTAAGAGCCGAAACTGTCTTCTAATACGTCGTTGTTGTTTGATGAAAAATGATTTTATAAATATTATTTTATAAATTTTATGTGTTTATTTATTATTAAAAAATTAATTAATTAAAAAAATTTGTTTAATTTTCAAGAAAATATTTTTCTTTTATTTTTATAAAATATTTTAAAATATCATATTATTTGTTAATTATATCAAATTTGGTTCTCAAATTTTTTATTGTTACATATATATTTTTTATTTTGAATATTTTTTTCAATTTAATTTCTTAAAATTTAATTTTTATATTAACTTTGGTTCTTATTTTTATAATTTTTATTTACTTTTTCTTTATTATTTTTAATTGAAATTTGTTATTTATCAAATTTGATTCTTATTTTTTTTTATTACTTAATTTCATTCTTATTCAACCTTTAAATTTATAAGATTTATTTCTCATTATTTTAATAAATTTTTAAAAAATAAAATATTAATAAATTATTTTCCAACTCATTTTTATGACATAACCAAATACTAGAAAATATTTTTTAATTTATTTTCATTACACCGTCAATTATCAGAAAATAATTTACTTTCTTAAAAAAAAAAATTTAATTTTTTTTTAACAAATAAACAGGTCAAAATATCCAATTTTGGTATTCTAGGTTTTGGGTACACCTTATTAACACTAATTAATCAATAATCTTAATACGTTTCCTCTTTATTTGGCAATAGTTAGTGATTTTTGCTCATGGATCTCAAGAGATGTGGTGTGATGTTTGATATTCTTGCATCAGTCTACAGACTGGATCAAATCTTTTTTTTTGGCTAGGTTTTTTTAGGATTTAGGTATGTGCTAATTGAGGCTGTCTAACAAATGCAAATCTGATGCTTGCACATTGGTCGCTGGTCTTCTATCTCCGGGAGGCTATTTGTGTCATGAGCACTCCACAGCCTCGCCTGAAAAATAAATGCACCGGTGGATTCTTCGACTAAAGCACCGGAGTTGTTTCAAATTCAGTCAAACATATTGGGAAGAGGCCTTACAACCATAAAGGCATCCACGACCTGAAATAAGGAAATGACCAGAAAGATGGATATCAGTGTCTTTTCCACTCCAAATTCTTGAGATTTTTGGAAACTATTCAAGAACACAAGATCACATTCGAGGGCAATTCAGATGGAAGACAGTAAACACAGTAATCTGCGAATGCATCAATTTATTGAGGAAATGTCGAAGGCTTACTGTGTCAGCAAGACTGGCTCGGGCTGCGCGATGTCTTTCTTCCAATTCAGCCAAGATCGTGGCAAGGCTGTTCTTCACTTCCCCCGTCAGCATGCTCCCTGCAGCGTACTCCTAAAAGGAGGAGAACCTGTGCATCAGAAAGAGAGAACGATCAAGTATTAATTTTGGATAAAAACCAAATATCTTGAGTCAAATCAACCAAAAAGAAAGGAATCTCACCGTCTTTATGTGTTCAAGCTCAGCGTCATCCTCTAGGGAAAAGTTTAGGCTGCTAAGGCTTGTTTTCTTATGGAAATGGCAAATGGAATTTCAGTAATCATTCTGCTGCTAAGGCTTGTTTTCTTCTAATCATTCATGAACTGCACATTAGTGACTTAAAATACACTAAATGATGAAAACTACTTGACAAAATCCTTTGTCCTTTACGGAAGACTTCTTGACAAATCTTTGAGGGTATTAAAAATACTTTTAAAGGTAATTGTAATGTAATGTAATATTAAATGAGTTTTTAAAATAATTGTGTTTTGAAGTTTTTTTAAATAAATTAAAATAATTTTTATTTTTATTTTTTCAATATTAGTATAGGATACAAAAACATAAAAAATTAATGTAACAAAAAATTAAAAAAACAATGAAATAATAATTCAACTTTATTTAGTGAAATAACTAATTAATCCTTTCATTAAATAGTATTAACTATTAACTTGATAGCATATTTTAATAGAGGGGAAGTAAGATAAAAAATAATTTTTAAATTTTATTTAAAAAAATATATAAATAATATTATTTTATTTTATTTTATTTTTCAAATTCAATTTTAACACTAGTATATTAAAAAGATAAAAAATATTTTAAAAATAAATATTTTCAAAAATACAACTGGATCGCAATGCTAAATATCATAATAATTAATCCTTTTAATTTATAATTTATTAAAACATTTTTTCTAGTAAAAATGTGAATTTTCATATATATATATATATTGATACAAAAAAATTATCCAACTATATTAAATCAATAAAAAAACATGCTTCCAATGTTATTAAAAAATTTCATTTAATAAATAAATTAATTTAAAATATTTTTTCATGATGACAAGTAAATGAATTTTTTTATAACAACCTAATCACTATGAACAAATATTAAGTGTTATTCTATTCGATTCTTTATATTTATTTTTGTGATAATTAAGCACTATTTAATTAATTTCCACTATGTTTTTGTCGCCATGAAACTCAGTTTTAACAAGTGTAATAAAAGTTAAAAATGTTTTACAAAGAAGAAAAACAAGGACCAAAGGTGACCAAACCCAACCTGACCCAGTCCGATCCAGCCAGTCCGATCCCTCAATCCTTATGTAGTTCAAGTCAGTCCTTCAACTCGTGATGCAAATTTTTAGGGTTTTAAAAATCAAAGCACCAGTTAAGGTAGGGTTTAATTCCTCTGCAAAACTGCAAGCAAGAAAGACCCTTCCTGTGCTACTTCCAAAACCGACCAGTTCCTCAAATTCTAAGACATGAGAGTAAAGAAGCAGAAACGCCACCGGCGGGCTGTGAGATTTTACACAGCATGTTTTGGGTTCCGTCAGCCGTACAAAGTCTTATGCGACGGCACATTTATTCACCATTTAATAGTTAATAACATTGCTCCTGCTGATACAGCTATTTCTAACATTCTTGGTGGTTCTGTCAAGCTCTTCACCACCAGGTCTGCTCCCTTTTGCTTTTCTTTTAGTTTATGTTGAAAAATAAGAAGAAAGATTGAATTTTTATTCGCTTGTTGTTGTTTTTGGGGTTGTAGGTGTGTTTTGGCAGAGCTGAAAAGACTTGGGAAATCTTACACTGAATCTCTTCAGGCAGCTAATACGCTTATGATTGCAAGGTGGGTTTTTATGGTGTAAAAAGGCCTTATCTTTTGGGGTTTTGTTGCTGAATTTGATGGGTTTGTGGATTTCTGAAATTGGGTTTTAGAGATTTTACTCTTTTCTGGGTTTGGTATGATTTTGAAGTTCAATTTCAATGGCAGGTGTGATCATGAACAAAGCAAGGACGCAGAGGGTTGCATTGTGGAGATTATTGGAGAAAATAACCCGGACCACTTCTACGTTGGTACTCAGGATACTGACATGCGGAAGAAGTTTCAGGAGGTTGTTTTTTTTTTTTTTCATTTTAAATTATTTTACATGATTTTTGGTGGTTAATGAATTGTTTATCCCATAATTGTGCTGGTACTGGATAGTTGATTACATTGTGACATGTTTATGCCAAAAATTTATGGATTGTGCAATCTGTAGCTATGTTTTCTTATATGTTTAATTGAGGATTTGAAAAATTGTTAAATACTGACCTCAGTAGAATTGTTTCAAACACCATTAATCAGTCCATTAATGGTGTTCTCTGAAGAATTAAAATTTCAGTCCATTAATCATATAATCCTTGTGTGTTTCAACTGACATGTTGTTAGAAGTTGGAATATCTGTAGCATGGCCCTGAGTGTCACTTAGATGAAAATCTTTTTGGAAGGATTGTAAGGCTGATCTGGTAAACTTGTGATCAATCCCTGTAATTGCACTAATAGATCGGCAGTTCCGCTTCTGTTTTTTGTTTACCAGTTATCATATTGGAAGGGATCCATCCAGTAGCCAGGTTAGCTGGTTAAAATGAAGTGGGAAATGCACAGTGATGCAGCAGTACTCGTACTCAGATTAGTGACTAGAAGTAACCGTTGGAAAGTCCATTAACAATTGTGATAAACTAACTGTCCTACAGGTGCCAGGTGTCCCTCTCATATTTGGTCTGAGAAATGCCCTCTTTCTTGAGCCACCATCTGCATTTCAGCGGCAGTTTGCCAAAAATTCAGAAGAAGAACGGTCACATATGACTGAGAAAGAAGTCGCACTCTTAAAAAAGAGGACTAAGGACTTAGTGGAAAATTGGGAAATTGGAGAATCTTCTGATGAAAATGGAGGTCCAGAAGATGAAAATTTGGAAATGCAGCCTCAGAAATATTCTTCAAGAAAGGGAATGAAGGTCAAGGATAGACCTCAATTCAAGAGAAACAAAGCTAAGGTACATTGTTTGCTTCAAGCTTGTTTATTGCTAACATCTTTAACCCATAAAAACTGCTAGAAGGGGTCTGTTTGTATTATGTTGTTCGCTATTTTTTAGGGATATGCATATACCTAACCAGTGAGGAACAGCATCTTGAAGGGGTCTATCGTGTTGTTTGTGTTATTCTCCACTTTGGTCACATGGGGATATATGGCTCTTGTTTTCTACTGTTTTTGCTTACATTATCTACTGTTCTAGTTAAAGCATGAATGGAATCATCATAGCATCTCTCTATCATCATGCATTCTAAGGTTTCCTTGTGTCACTGCTTGCAACCATGACTCCAATGAAAAAAAAAAATCAATGTTATTTATGCTAAAGAATTAAGTAACAACAACTTGAAATTGATAGACATCGGCTAAAAAGATGAACGAGCCCATATCTAGGATGGCATTATGTTTACAAGAACTTGGGGCTTGCTTTTGTGTTTTTTATTTTTGGAGGGGGGGTGGTTTCAGGACTACGAGGGGGGAGATTAATTGATTGCTGTGTAACTAGGCCATTTGCTTAATCTGCAAGACAAGGGGATTACCTGATCAGCAGGATGTTTCCTTTTTCTATTTAATGGGAAGGGAACATTTTAGGTCCAGCTACAGGTTAATCGCAGCTTACAATTGTTCTAAAAAAAATGATATTTTCTTGGAAGCACAAGGATGTTCCTTGAATTATTTTCTTTTCTAAGTAATTAATTGCGAAGAACATGTTATTTGAGAAATTAGATACAGTGTACAACTGTGTACAATAAAATTGTGGAATATCCATGGTGCTTATCTATCTATAAAACTATGATAACTGTTCATGGCCCATAAAGATTTTTTTAAATGATGTTTGATATATTCATTTAATTTATAGCTTTGAGGTGGATGCTACTGGCAATATAGTTTTTATATGTTATGCAGCAGCATAGTAAACTTGTTTTTGAACATCGCAGTATAGTAAACTGAATCACTTAATATTAATTTAATTGACATGAAAGGTACGTGGTAGAATGCTATTGCTAATTTGCCAAGTACTTTCAAGAGGAATGTCTATGCTCATCTGGTCAACTTTGTGTCAAACTTTCCAGGGTCCAAATCCACTTTCAGTCCAGAAGAAAAAGAGTCGTCAAAACACAAACTCCATGTCAGGGAAGGTTAGTGAAGGTTTTTGAATGTTTTTATACTTTTTGGTGGATTCTTATGTTTAAGCAATGATGGGGATTACTCACTGCTGAATTGCAACATCTGGACTAGAGAAATATGGTTCATAATTGCATGTTTGATGCTTTTAAATCCATTGCTATGTTTAAAATCAGACTTGAATCCTTTCCTGTTTAATGCTTTTAAATCCATTGCCATGTTTAAAATCAGACTTGAATCCTGTCCTGTTTAACATGGACGGTAGTTATTGTCTAGTGTACTTGTCACTGTCGATTGTGAGAAAGAATAGTGTTGCTAGACATTGCATTCTCCCTGTGATTTTCTTTTTGCACATTTTTAGTTGCAAATTAGAGGTTTTGGAGTGAAATTCATGGCCCTGTCTTGACATCTAGCAGATGGGTAATTAAACTTCTGGTCATCATTTTCACCTTGGCCCTTTTATTTCAATTATTCCATGGATGCGTTCAATGTGTTGGCCTGCTATAGAGAAGGGTTAAAAATAAAGATGTAGTGGAAATGGTTGCGGTTACTTATGGTAAAATTTTGACAAATGAGAAAACAATGTTGTAGTCAGATATAGGTTTTCAATCTTGCTTGTTAACGCATCTTTTTCTCTGGTAACTGACAGGGTTATAATAGGGAGTGTAATCTATGGTGGTACTCAGCCTTGTGTGTTTTTTATTGTTACCTGTGTATTTCATATCAGACATTTCAAACAAGCCAATTCAATGGCCTCTGAACGGGTGATATAGGGTTTGCCAACTGAAAGAATATAGATGAAACTGTTTAGAGTATCATGAGATGGTGAGATCTGGGTACATACATGTATTCACATGGATGTGTTTAATATTCAAACCAATCCTGGAAAGTATTACTAATTCAATAACTTTGAGGTGTTCAAAAAACTGGTTAAGTTAAAATCCCTGGGCACCCATGAGCTGAAATAACAGTGATAGTTTGCATAATTAAAATGTGGAGGTTTTTGTACAGGAAAGCAAAGGTGGTGATGGGGCAGTTAGAAGTAGAGGCAGGAAAAGAAAGAGATCACGCAAAGGCAAAACTTCTGCTCCAGCAGAAAGCTAACGGTCTTCTTCAACTAAATGATGGAACTTCCAGTTGTGGCTTGTATTGGAGTGGAAACTTCAAAGAGTGAATTAATTGTGCGGCTTTATTGCAGATAGAGGTACAGGGCTCAATTAAAAAATAATAATTCTGGCATCAAATCTGAGAATTTATTTTCTAATGTAAATGTGGATTTGATCTTAGGTGGTTTATTGCTTCTTTATCCTAAGAACTTGAAGCATTTACATTTAGAAACTGAAGGAAATTGGTTATATATCTCCGATGTCCTAGTTGTAATCTCGTCAGTTGTTTTTTTCAGAGATATAACTTGAAGCTTTGTTGATTTTGAGTTGATTCTATTATTTTCGATAAGTAACAGAACTTTCTGGATGTCAGACCTGATTCAGCTCAAAAACTTGACATTCAATGCCAGAGCAACGACTGCTAAGTGCTAAGAGTTCCTGTCATCTCATTTCGATATTCCTTTGCAGAATTAACATCTTTAATAACAACATTTTCATCGTGCAGTTCATTTTAATAATTTGGTTAAATTTTGCGTCAAAATTCTGCAGTCTTTAACCATTTAGATTGGTGATTATGGATTAAACTTCTGAAGAAAAGAAAATTTTCATACTTGGTGTAGGTTTTGGGATTATTTCGTGATCTAAGGCCATAATTTTGTTAGAGAATCCATCTAGGGGTTACAGGAGGCGGAGAAAGAATGCAGAGTTGGTTTTATAGTATAGCTAGGGGCTTGGGGTTTGGAGTTCTCTTCCTCTTACTCCAAGAGAAATCCAGTAGTTTTAGGCATAGTAACAAGAACCAACTCAAGTTTTTTTTTTTAAAAAAAAAAACTTGAAACAACGCAGTTTTGAGAAATAAAAACTGGGTTTTTCCAATTTTTTATTTGTTTTGTCTTTCCTAATTCTGTAAACTTGCTGTTAAAAGAATCAAAGGAATTTGCACATAAGAGCATGATCACGAGAACAGCCGCAGGGGACAGGGCAGTGCCATGCCATCAAACGGGCTGAAGGAAAAGGCAATAGACATGCCATACGTAAAATAACACAGCTTATTGCAAGCTCGAATCAAACAAAGGAAAGCAGTGATATTAGCTAGATAAAGAGACTTATACTGCTACTGTTAACAAAGCTACCAGGTTCTCAAGAAGGAGCAATGACTTAGCTTAAAGAGGATATCATTTTGTTCACGCATCAAATGCACATATCAACAATCCATGACACAATGGCCAATCAGCCTTCTCTCCTTATCGATTGGTAGCATCTTTTAATTTTTTTCCCCCTAGAAGATCAGGAGAATGAAGCTTTTTACATGGAGCAGAAATGTATTATGATACTTCGCCAAGTAAATTATAAAATTATGCCATGTTCAATTATATCCGATTATAAAGACATTTTAAATTTCAACTTCGACATGAATGCGTTGAAATTCCATATATATATATATATATACACATATGATAATGTAAAGGCCCTGTGTACTTCAACATAAGTGTAACCAACCTATCTCTCTGCATACATTTTTGTAACAAAAAATTACTTAGATATATTGGAATTTTTTTAAAACGGTCTGTTTTTCTTCTTGTTTTTTGGGTATTGTATCATGATCTTAACCTGTTTAGAATCTGGCTTGGTCAATGAATAGTTTGTAGGTAGTGTTTGATATTACAGTAATTATTGTTTTTTAAAGTGTTTTTTGCTTGAAAATGCATTAAAATAATATTTTTTTAATTATTTTTAACACTAGCCTATCAAAACAATCTAAAAACATAAAAAATAATTTAAAATAAAAATCAATAAATTAAAAATAAAATATAATTTCAACCATATTTATCTAAATTTCTATATGTCTATGAAGGTTGGAAAACTTAATCTAAATGTATTAACATTTAGTTTGTTCCGCTAAATACTTAGCTTGTTTGAAACTTGAGCCAAATATTTTTTATTAAATTTCAAACATTTCTCATGTTTTTAAATTGGATTCTTTCCATTTGTAAACATTTTCACATTTTATGGAATGTTATTTTAAAGAAAATTTGATAAAAAATTGAACAGAAAAGGGATAAAATCGATAAAATTTATAAACTTGAGATCAATTAGGAATGAGTGTAGAAGTTGGGGGAATTCATTTGATTTTTCCCTTGTTTCTTTGAAACTTGCAACCACACTGCTAGGTCATGAGAGTATCCTTTTCTTGCGGAGACTCAGGGATTCCACTATGTCTTTATTCAACACCATCTTCCAGTACATTTCCCATGAACAAGAATTTCTCTGCCAACTCTTCTTTGTTTCCATACTACTGCTTCCCATCTTTCTCTTTCTCTCCAGTACTTGCACATGGCAACTCTTTTCAGGCTGTTTCCTCCAGCCCCTGAAGCAAAAACTTTTCTGCTAAACCATAAACCGACTCCTCTGTTCTCTTCTCGAAAACCCCAGACCACAGCTTCAAGAAAATCCCACAGTGGAATCCAAAGCAGCAAGTTTGGAAGCTTTCTTGACTTGAAACCTCTATCAAAACCCGAGTCCTTGGATTTTGATCTCTCATGGTTTGATCCTGCAGACAGGTATCGCTGCTTTGATGTGATCGTTATTGGGACAGGCCCGGCTGGTTTGCGTCTTGCTGAACAAGTGTCTCGCTATGGAGTTAAGGTATGTTGTGTTGATCCTTCCCCGCTTTCTATGTGGCCTAATAACTACGGTGTTTGGGTTGATGAGTTTGAGAGCTTGGGGCTTGTTGATTGCTTGGACAAAACATGGCCTATGACTTGTGTCTATATCGATGATGACAAGACCAAGTATTTAGATCGTCCTTATGGTCGTGTTGGCAGGAAGGGATTCAAGACAAAATTGTTGGAGAATTGTGCCTCTAATGGGGTTAGGTTTCATAAGGCCAAGGTTTGGAAAGTGAAGCATGAGGAGTTTGAATCTTCAATTCTTTGTGATGATGGGATTGAGCTAAGAGCTAGCTTAGTTGTTGATGCAAGTGGTTTTGCTAGTACTTTTACTGAGTATGATAAGCCAAGAAACCATGGATATCAGATTGCTCATGGCATTTTAGCTGAAGTTGATTACCATCCATTTGACCTGGATAAAATGGTTCTTATGGATTGGAGAGATTCCCATCTGGGAAATGAACCTTGTTTGCGTGCAAACAATTCAAAACTTCCAACCTTTTTGTATGCTATGCCATTTGATTCCAACCTTGTATTTCTGGAAGAAACTTCCTTGGTTAGCAAGCCTCTGTTATCATACATGGAGGTCAAGAACAGGATGGTAGCAAGGCTAAGGCATTTAGGAATCAGAGTGAAGAATGTTATAGAGGAAGAGAAATGCTTGATTCCAATGGGAGGACCTCTCCCACAAATCCCTCAAAGTGTGATGGCTATCGGGGGGACTTCAGGGGTAGTCCACCCCTCAACTGGGTACATGGTGGCTAGAACAATGGCCTTAGCCCCAATTTTAGCTGGTGCCATTGTGGAGTGTCTTGGCTCAACCAGAATGATCAGGGGCAGGCCACTTCATCATAGAGTGTGGAATGGCTTGTGGCCATTAGAGAGGAGGTGTACAAGGGAGTTTTATTCATTTGGGATGGAGACTTTGCTGAAGCTTGATCTGAATGGAACTAGGAGGTTCTTTGACGCTTTCTTTGATTTGGATCCTTATTACTGGCAAGGGTTCCTCTCCTCAAGTTTGTCCCTAGGGGAGCTGCTTCTATTAAGCTTCTCTTTATTTCGTAATGCCTCAAATCCATCCAGGCTTGACATTGTCACAAAGTGTCCTGTGCCTCTGGCTAGAATGGTGGGGAATTTGGCTCTTGAAGCCATCTGAGGATACACAGTCGCGACACAGATTGGAGAAGTGTTCATGTTTTCTGAATAAAAGAAAATTGTTCTTGATTACATTTGTCCTCTCTTGCAAGCTAAATTTAGAAGAAAATTGTTGCCTTGGACTATACTGTATTTGAAATTGGTCCACCCACTGGATCCCTGAAATCAATTGAAAACGCGTTGCCACTACTCGAGTGGATCCCCCACTATCTCATGAACACTCATCCCTGCAAGCATTGCACTCCATCTTCAATCTTTCTGCTCTTGCTCCGGTCTCTAAGAATTTCCATGATTATATTTTATTTGTGACCAAACATTTTAAAATGTTTGAGATCTCACTTGCTTGATTTGTTTTTTTATGAGATTTCTAGAATTAATCTGGTGTACTCGATAAGATTGGATAAAAACTTATTATGTAACTTTAAAAAATTGATTTTAAAATTTTTATCCAAAACAATATTTTTTTATTTTTATAAAAAATAATATTATTTTATTTTTTTTATAATAATATTTTTTTATATATAAAATAACATTATTTTATAATTGATGAATTGACATGGGTCAATTTCAATAACCCAAACACTAGAAGAGATCAGACTTGAAGCATGATAATTATGGTAGTGTTTAATATTATGGAAGCAATTTATTTTTAAAATATTTTTTTAAAAAATTCATTAAAAGATATATTTTTAATATAAGTACACCAAAATATTTAAAAAACAAAAAAAATAATTATTATAAAAAACTCATGCCACTGCACAAACAAACATTACCAAGCAAAAGTGTCTCCACACTGTTACAATAGCCGCAGGCCCATGATTTGTAGTGTTTATATATATATATATATATATATATTGGGCTATGCAAATAATTTTCTATTTAATTGTCACACAGTTGCTGGGCTTTTAATTTGTGGGCCGTGCTTTCCACCTTCACCCAAACAATAAGGCAAATCTAAAAACAACCCTGCATTTCAGCAAAATTCTACAGAAAAAGAAAAACGTTCTTAGCAATAGCCAGTGGCTCCTCTCTCTCTCTCCGGAAATTTCCATGCTATCGAATTTGAACGGAATTAGGGTTTGGAATCTGTAATCGGAGTGGAGATCAATTCATGAAGCCAATAAGGCTACCGGAACCCCCGAGTCCCACCATGGGAGTACCGGAGATCTTCGAAAACGGCGCGTACAGCGTCATTCGCCGCGCCGTCGTCATCGGCAACGGATTTCCCGGTTCAGAAAACCAGAGCCTCGGCTTAGTTCGTGCTCTTGGCCTCTATGATAAGCACGTCTTATTTGTCAGTTCCCTTCTCTCCTTTTCAACTCCTTAATCACAAAAAAGAAATATTTTTTGCTTTTTTTTAGTTCCTGCTAAATTAGGGTTTAATCTTTTATTTTTGGATTGGTTTTTGGAGCATTTATTTAATTGGATGGATGCAGAGAGTGACGAGACCAAGAGGAGGCATAAATGAGTGGTTGCATTGGCTTCCGATTTCTCTCCACAAGTTGTTGTACTACATTATAAGGCGGCTATATAGTTATTTGCGGTTAATAGCGTCGCGGGGGAGGAGACTTTCACCTCTGCCGCCGGAGAAAGGTGGCAGTGTGGGCTTGTCGTCAATTTTAGAAGCTGATTCGAAGCGGATTGTGAATATGGCACGAGAAAGTTATGAGAAGTAATTTTCTTGCAGACTTTTGTGTAATTTGAGCTTGTTAAGTTACTGAAAGTGTAAAAAGTAGATATTGTTTCAAATGAATTTTACCTGTTTTGTTCAAACAAAGATGCAAACTCGAAAGTACGCTTCTTGTAATTCGTACTTATCTGTGTTACACATGGGCGTGTGGTAAAGGTTAATGGGTGACGTGGTATCTGTGCAACCTTGTGAAAGTAAAAGGAAAGTGAAGAAAATGCATGATAATGGTATTGGTGATTAATGGATTGTGAAGATCATGTGCTCATATGGAAATGAAAGGGTTGTGTTGTGTATGGCTAATGGTGCTTTAACCTTGCGATGTAGACTCATGAAAAGGTTCTGTTATTTTTTTTTGTCTTTTAATTCTTCCTTGTGCTTCATTTATGTGATTGTTGCCCTATGGAGCTATGTTGAATCTGAAACCTATTACTCCACACAAATATGCAGCGGTCCCAAACTTGGTATTTGCAATACGAATTTTCCCTTTTTACACCTCTTATTTCCTGTCAGTAAACAGACCTCTTTTTTCTTTAATTTATCTGTTTTGCTGCATTGTTTCAGGGATGGCCCTTTATTGGTAGTTGCATCTGGAAGAGATACAATTTCTGTTGCAAGCTCTATAAAACGTTTAGCATCAGAAAAAGTTTTCCTTATTCAGGTTTGAGGCCTTCCCCTAATTTAAATTGCACTTGATAAAGCTATTTGCTACATTCTATAAATAACACGGTTCTTTGATGGCTATCTAAAAAATATACCAAGGAGGATCCAATTTGTAACCTTTTGCTATTAGTATCAGATGGATGAATAAACCCTTATATACATAAGGGCTAGTATATACCTTTGTTAGCCTATTGTACAGTGACAGCTACAGCTTCCAAATTTCTATAATAAACCAATGCATATGTAAGGACTCTTTGCATACTATGCAGTGTCAGACACAGCTTCCATAGCTGCCTTGCCAATTCAAATCGATCCTCTTTCTGCTGTTTCACAAAAGCTTATGATATTCATTTTATTTTTCTCATGCAGATTCAACATCCAAGGTCAGACTTGAGTAGGTTTGACTTGGTTGTCACACCTCATCACGATTATTATCCTTTGACTCCTCAAGCACAAGAACAAGTTCCTCAACTTCTTCAGAGGTGGATAACTCCACGTGAACCTCCTGATGAGCATGTGGTATGTATCAAAACATTATATTGCTCTAGTTGGTTGGTAGTAATTAGACTTTTTTTGTTGCCAATCTCTGTTTTTGAAGATGTTAATTAGCAGTTTATAACATGACCATTGAACTTCAGGTTCTTACTGTGGGAGCCTTACATCAAATTGATTTTGCTGCGCTACGCAGTGCAGCGAGTACATGGCATGACGAGTTTGCACCTTTGCCAAAGCCTTTGCTGGTGGTTAACATTGGAGGGCCTTCATGTAAATAGCCATTATACTTTCAATCCACAGTACTCTTTTGTGATTTGACAGTTTTGGTGCAAATTGTCAGTCTCACTTCCATTGTCTGTCTTTTCTTGATATAGTGGTCCGTACATTATTCTACTTTATTTTTTGTTGTATTAATCTCATAGGAGTATTGCCTTTTTGGTCACTACTGCATATATCGATTTTTGTTGTATTCAAACCCTGGGGGAGAAGTGGGGAGAGGGCTGGGAGGAGGTTCAAACCTTGAAAGTCCGCTGTAAAGAGGAACTCTTTCCCACTACACCATGAGTTGATCCTTGAAATTAAATTATGAAATTGTTGTGAGAATCGAAGTTGATTATTGCTGTTGTATTTACATCATGCGGAATCTTCAAAATAACTCAAATACCAAAACTAAACTTGGCTTTGCTATGCGCTGAAGATATGCAATTCCTTGTGAGATTCCATCATATATCTCAGAACACCAGTTATATTGAATCTGTTGTAGGAAATGCAGTTTCTTATTTGTTTATTTATTAATGTTAGCATAACAATAACTGAAACTTTAAAATCAAACATTGTCAAGAGTTTGTGCCCCAATTAAAGAATTAGAAGTTGAAAAGGCATGTTTGATTATTTCTTTTGTTCTGCTCTGCTTGGGTTTGGGTTTATGATTATTTATATGCAGAGAACTTAAAAGTTCCCTGCTCTCTTAGTTCTTGATGTTTCTCATGGACTAAGAATTTAAGACATGATTATATGATGTGGTGCCTAAAATTGTTTAGGTCGCTGTCGTTATGGAACGGACCTAGCGAAGCAGTTATGTACCCTTGTGACTAACGTGCTTGTGAGCTGCGGCAGTGTCAGAATATCTTTCTCAAATAGGACACCTGAGAAGGTATGGCAACTCATTTCTCATAGTTTCTCTTTCCAATACCTGCCACTTATCCCTCAATATATGTGTCTGTCATTCTACCTACAGGTTTCAAACATAATAATCAAAGAACTTGCAAATAATCCAAAAGTTTACATCTGGGATGGTGAAGGTATTGTTGATTGATTTGAAAAATTCAATTCTTACTAGTTAAATTACTAGAGTTCACAATCTTATAAATTTTGCATGTCATAACATTCAGAGCCAAATCCATATATGGGACATTTAGCTTGGGGAGATGCATTTGTTGTCACAGCAGATTCAGTCAGTATGATAAGTGAGGCTTGCAGTACTGGGTATGCATGAAAATTATCTCTATCAACTGCGATGATTTAGAACATAAAAGCTCTGAGATGCCCTGTTTTATTTTGTAAATTCTGATTTAAAACTTCAATACTGTTCTTGTAGGAAACCTGTTTACGTGATGGGATCTGAACGTTGCACATGGAAGTTGGCTGACTTCCATAAATATTTGAGGGAGCGAGGAGTGGTTCGGCCATTTACAGGATCTGAGGATGTAAGTAAATAGTAGAATACTTATTTAAATGATGTACTAATTATCTCCCAGTCCCATATTAGCTGTCGAACATTGTCTTTTCAATTAGTTAAATGCAAATTCATTTATTATTTTTTCTCTAGAAATTTTTTTCAAAATTTTACTTGTGTAAAAATATGATAATACTTCTACTTCATAAAGGTTGTGTTATTAGTCAAAATAACTGAAGGTAAATTTGAATGGTTATTCATCGCCAAACAACTATGAAAGTGCTAAGTGGTTGTTTCTCATAGACTATAGTTGATAGGTTTTGTAATGGCTGTCCTGGACATTTGTTTTGGTTACTTTTTCTTCTTTTTTGAAATTGGTGTTCCCTTTATGCAATGAATAATTAGTGCACTGAATTCTCATCTATATCTTAACCAGTACATGTAGTGATCAAGTTTCTCCTTCACTTAATTACGTAGGTAATCTGTTTGTCTATCTCTTTCAGATTTCAGAAAGCTGGAGCTACCCACCTCTAAATGACACTGCTGAAGTTGCTCGTCGAGTTCATGAAGTGCTTGCTGAAAGAGGATTGAGAGTGCGGCCATAAAACATGTTTATAGTTGTTATTCTTGAAAGATGTTTTTGTTTTGGAAGGGAAGTCGGGAAATTAGGTTTGTTCGATATTACTTTTAGGAATTCCAACTGCAAAGCATTGATAGATGTTAAAATTTGCTTCTTTTCCCTATGGGAGTTTTGGGATATACATGTAAAAAATAAAGGCAAACTCATCTAGTGCGGCTTGTAATATAGGAATAGCATCCTTTCCTTTTGTGCGGCGTTATTTAAAGTCCTTTCAGTTCTGGCACCCATTTTATGTTGTGAAAATAAATTTCCCACTGTAATCTTTGTTTTTCTGAAAGGTGTAAATTGAATAGCATTTGATTTATACAGAGGAAAACCCTCTCTAATGAGATGAATTTCGACCAAGATGTGATTCCTGGGTCTCTTTTTATTTACTTGTAGCAGTAACTTTGTTTCGATTTACCATTCAACTCTCCTCTTTACAGTGAACAAATATGAAAGCGGTTAGGCTCTGCAGCTTCTTTGTTGAATCATGCCTTCTAGTCGTCCAATTCGTTGTTTTGTATGAAGTGGAGCAAGTTAGACTGTGGCAGCCACTCCTTTGCTAATCCATTAACTTGATCTCCTATTTAAGTCGCATCTTTTCCTGGCATATTTTGTCAACAAGCTTTCTCCTGATCACCAGCTACATTTTGCAGTGGTGAAGCAACAAAAATCATTATTCAAGAACCGACGGCGGACACTAAAGGAGAAGGCATTGTGGATGCTCCGGCTCCTACCATAGTTGCAACAAAAGCGGCCCAGCACCAGCGGAAAGAATGGAAAAAAGGCTTGGCTGTCTTCGACTTGGTTCTCAGGCTGGTTTTGCTTCCGCCACTAGCATTATTGGGACAACCGATCAGACTCTTCCTTTTTTCACTCAGTTGTTTCATTTCCATGCCGAGTTTAATGATCTCCCAACTTTCATGCATGCGTGCTCTTCTTACCAGCAACCTGCAGAATTCTCTCGCTAAAGCCTTGACCTCAGCTATCATGATGAAGTAAAACCGAAGTTTAGGGACTAAAGTGAAGATTTACATACATCACAGGGATTGATTAGCTAAACGAACACTGCAAGGTCACAAAGGTTATCAATGTAATTCCAACTTCTTGCCATTGCCTCAACTCAACGATGCAAGGAATATAGCTCAGTCTTGCGCCTTCTCTCTCTCTGACTCGAAAACAGGGAGCAAACTTGACACCACACGCATACGTCAACCATCCATCACTTCTCAGTCTTGTTTACATTAATAATCTGGCAACCCAAAAATGGTCCTCCAATCATGTATACAGAGACTGTTAGGCAATATGGTCATAAGTGTTTTTAAATAATTTTTTATGTTAACATGTATATTAATAATATTTTTTTATTTTTTAAAAATTATATTTAATATCAACACATCAAAATAATTTAAAATATATTAAACATATTAAATTTTAATAAAAGAATTTTAAATTTTTTGGTAACATGCTCATGGTCTCAGTCGAGTCCTTCACAATTTTTTCTTATCTCAATTGGATTCTTAAGGTAACCGTTTGGATTTTTGTAGCATGTACTGGACAGGAATACAGTTTACTTGATCTGACAAAACTGGTTTTTTTTTTTTTTTTTTTTGGGGGGGGGGGTTAAGATTAGTTGATTTTCTCATGGGAGACAGGGCACAAAAATATGTGATATAATAGAAATTATGATCCTTTTTACAAATTGCTTTCATGAACATTCTAAATCTCAATATTATCTAGCTCTATCATCTTTAATATTATTTATGCGTCATTTAGAACTGTGGTTTGAGAGTTTTTTTCCCCTCTAAAAATACATTAATATATTGAATTAATTAAAAAATTAATCAAAATACCAAACACATATTTAGCTTCTCCTTAGTATTCTTTACCATTGTTTTAAAACTCTGCTCATGATAGAGGAGGATTAACTTTAAATTTTTTTAAAAAATAAATAAACAAAAATAATATTATTTTGACCAGCCTATATTGATTTCTATTTTTTAAAAATAAATTAAAATAATGTTATTTGAAAAAAATAAAAAACAAAGTCATAAAAATGATAACCGAGTTTTGATAAGATCAAATTTGGTCAACACGTTGTTAAATTAACCAGATTTTTATGTTCAATATAAACCGGTTTAGGTTTATAATAAATCTATTTAATTAGATTTGAAAACTATATTCTATACACCGGTGTCAACGCTAAATAAAATCTTAAAACTTTTCATACATATTCATTCATGAATTTCATGTTCATCTTAAGTTGTTCATACATAAATGATAATTTAAACATTTAGGGGTGTCAATTGAAGCAAAAAAGACTTAGGTAACTCAAGCAAGAAAAGGTCAATAGTTGGAACACCTTTAAGAATCCTGCCCTTAATAATTTCATTTATCACCTTCCACACGTGCGAAACAAAAATGCTAAAAAAACGCCACGTGTAGCAATCATCGCTCAGCCGTCTCCTATGTAGTAGACTCCACGTCACATCCCACTCTCTCTCTCTCCATCCACCGTTAAAACGCCCCCCCTCTCTCCTTCTTCTCCACCAAGTTCTTGGCTTTATCATCCTTTGCTTCTTTATAAATAAAAAATAAAACCCTAGAATTAAAGGACCCTCTCTTTCGTTCTTTGTTTTTGCTTTTACAGATCTCAAAAAAATTCCTTTTCTTAATCTGTTACTCTTCTCTCTCTTTCTCTGTGAGGTGAGTCTTCTTGTTATAACTCGTGCTGAATCAACTGTAGGGTTTTCTTTTCTGTTCTTCACCTGATCTCTGCTCGTGTTCTTGATTTGATTATTCGGTCTTTGTTTGGTTGCTGAAAAATGATGGGAAAGCGAAAGAAAAGTAATGAAATTGTTTACAGTTGTATCTGTGTAATCTAAGTTAATTAGTGTAGTTAAGTGGATTAAAGAAGTGTCTTTTTCTTGATAATCAAGGCTTTGGATTTTTCAATCTTGTATATTTTAAGTTAGTATTTTGAAGGGAACAATCTTTGAAGGATAATGATTTGGTTAGGATTTGAGGCATTCTTCACTTGAATTTCCTTCTTTTTTCTTGGGAATTGGGAAAGGGTTGAAGGGTTTAGAATTGAAAGAACTTCAGAAACCTGAAAGTGTTATGTTTTAAAGAAAGGTGTGATTTTTATTGTTTGATTTTTGTGTGTTGGTTGCAGCTTGGGCTTTTGAAGGTGAATCTTTGGATTTCTTATTCCGGGTAAAATTCGACAACTTAGAGAAGGTTATTATTATTTAAAAGTTGGAGGTCAGGGTCTCATGAAAATTGTTAGGGGAATGCAGAAATCCTTTCGCTGCAACGACAAGGAGCTGAGTGCGCTGGGCTGGAAGAATTCCTTCAGCCAAGGAATTGGCATCACTGCACCTAAGGCAAGAACGCGCGACAAACCAACGAGTCTTTAAGTTTTGGCCATTTTGGAGGAAGAATTGACGCACTTAGTAAATAATTGAGGACGATAAAGCTTGAAGCCAGATGACTCGTATTCTAGTTCAGCGAGGCAGTGGTTCTTCTTCGAACCAGAGCCGTGCAGGATCTTCTTCTTCGGCTGCTAGGCCAGATACACAGGGTACTAGCATCCTTCAGGCTGTTTCGATTCTGAAAGATGAGGATGTTGGTGAGGAGGTGCAAGAGCAGGTAGTGGTCGATGAATTCTTGGAGAATGGTGGTAGTCATGATAATAAAGTGGTAAAAAGTGACGAGCTTTTGATGGGAAGCACAAATGGCGACCGAAGTGACAGTTTAAATGATGAAATTATTGATAACAATAAAGTGGATAATGAGGAAGGGGTGGGATCAGGGGATTCGGTTAAAGGATTGGGTGGGCTGATTTTGGAGAGATCTCCGGTGGAGAGTGAAGGTTCAAGTTCTGATTCTCCAGCGAATTGTAGTGGAAGCCCCCCTCCGCCGCCGCCGCCTCCTGTGCCGCCTCCAAAACCTGACCTAACAAACTTGAATTCAAGGAGATTTATATCAGGAACTTCAAATTCTGTGCGAATTGGATCATCTAGGAGAGCAGTCGCCTTGCCCCTTGTTTCTTCAAGGTCTTCACCAACTGGATCACGGCCATCTTCTCCTAGGTCTCATGGTGAGAATGAGGGGTACAATAGTGCTGATGAGCAGAATCCTTGCTTTGTTTCCTCTTATGATGATTTCGTAAGTTCCCAAAGCTAAATATATAGTTGGTGAGGCATGCCTTGACTGTTGCAATTTATGGCTACGATTTTTCAAGCTTAAAAATAAGTCCACAAGCTTTGTGCAGCTGTACGTGGTAGTATTGTGTTAATTCACATGTTTCAATTACTACTATTCTGAATTGTGTTTCTAGGAGTTAAGACTTCGTAGTTGTGGTATGATCTCTAGTTGATTTATGTTCATTGGCTCAGTTGGATTTGCCTCTGTTTCCACTTGGCCAATGGTCTCATGTATGAGGAAAATATTTATTGTCATTGATGTTGTGGTTCTCTCTCTTTTTTAATGCTTAGTACAGTAGATGTTGTATTGTTGCCTTTTTGTTCATTTGATTGAGAATTGCAATCCTGATCCAATATGATTTAGCATCTCAGCAATTAAACTGCTGTTTATATCTCAAAAATTGGCATTTTGCATCTATTGCAGGAAAGAGAGCGGCAGTTTGAGATTGACATCAGACGGTCCAAAGGGTTAGAAGTCAAAAGAATGTTGGAGGATGGGAATTGTCTCTTCCGTGCTGTGACAGATCAAGTTTATGGGGATTCTGAAATGTATGATTTGGCCAGACAAATGTGCGTGGACTATATGGTAAGATTTTTATTTCTTTTTTTGGTACTTCATTGTTCAAGTTCATGGTCATTTTGTTCTGGCTTGGCATCTACTTTAATTAATCATGCATCTGGTTAAACAGTGTTGCAAGCTCTTATTCTTGTGATAATATCCAAGGCAGCCTTGTGAAAAGACACTCCAATCAATTTGTCATTTGTATTTTAGTTTTACTAGGTGTATTAATTGATAATCATGTGATAAATTCCTAGACAATGTGAGAGAACAGTGTAGAATTAGAGAGAGAGAGAGAGAGAGAAAACGAATATAATGTTGAATTTATGTATGCAATGTTGAATCATGAAGATAAATTCCTGGACGGCTTAAGAGAATAGTGTTGAGTTTCATAGGAAAGAAAGACATTGTGAATAGCACCCCTGACAACATCGTATTTTTGTTTTTGGTTCATTCAGGAAAGGGAAAGGGATCACTTTTCTCAATTCATTACTGAAGGTTTTACATCTTACTGTAAGAGGAAGAGAAGAGACAAGGTATGGATACTGTATCTAATTTCACTTTTCACTCTTTCAATATCCAGCAAGGAAAAAATGTATGGCACCTGGCATATTTTTCTTATCACATATCACCTCCTGAATATGATTTGCAAGTTAATGATATTTGTACACTTCACTTGAGAAAGCAGTTCATTTACACTTGCGTTGGGATGGTAATAAATGCGATGTGAGGATTTTTGGGACTGCTCCTACATGCCACCCCTTTGAGGATGCTGTCATTAGTCTTTAGGGGATGGAAAAGGGGGAGCGTTAAACTGAGAAATTTTTCTACATAGGAAGAGTTATTCGAGGCATCTCAACTTCAAAGGTTGCAAATGAAGGACCTATCTGTGAATTTGCTTTGCAAATTTCTTGACATGGAAGCTTTGTTTGGAGGTTTTTCTTGTGTCCTTGATAGAGTGGATGTGAACAAATACCTAGTTTGATCAATTTTTTCAACCTCTGCTTCCATTGTTTGCTGTCACCCTCTTGCTTGGGTTAATCTTTTAGGGGCATGCTAGGCAGGCAATTATACATTTGGTTCAGCATGTTTAACAACCACTGCCTTAGACTTTGTAATGTGAATGAGTGATGTGAACACTCACTTCCTTCATCTCAATTGTCAGGTGTATGGAAACAATGTGGAGATCCAAGCTTTATCAGAAATGTACAATCGACCAATCCACATTTATTCCTATAGCACCGGTATCTACTTGTGATGAATTGATGGTTTAAATTATTCAGGGTCATTTGCTATTTACTTCTTACTGATCAAAACAATTAATGTAGAACCCATCAACATTGGGAGCTACAATACAGACACACCTCCCATACAGCTAAGCTATCATCATGGTAATCATTACAACTCTCTTGTCAACCCACGCCGTTCAACAATTGGTGCAGGACTTGGTTTCAGCTGTCTTCAAGGGGTGAGTTTCTGCAACTTTTGCACCCTTTGTCTTGGCAAAATAATAATTTTTTCTCCAGTGATCATACCTCTATTAGCCTTCCCTCTTCAGTTCATTATTTTCCCTGCAAATCAAATGTTTAAGGATATGTGAAATTAAGGTGTAGGATCAAAGAACAATAGAAGTGGGCAAGGTCCATACTGATGAACTAATAGGGATAGCTTATGGGAAATTTCCACACAATCTGAGCAGCATTTTCCCCTCCACACTACTTTCACCTTTAATTTTTATTGCTGTGAAGGTTAGGAGTTGATGATTTATCAACTGTGAACTTGCATTTAAAGTATCAATATCAGCATGCCAATTGCTGGATAAGTTGAAATATAACTGGACTTATTGATTGCGGGATTGCTCTTCTTCCCTTTATTGGTAACAGGCTAGTATAGTGAAAGAGACTGATGTTGCTGACACAGGCAACAATTTTGTTTGCAGGCAAGTGTGGATAGAGATCAGGTCAAAGCTGCTATTAAAGCTCAACAAGACCAGCAGATTGATAATGCAAGTATCTTTAACATAGTTCAGCAGTATGTTTTGTGTTGATATTTGGCTAACTATGTTAGTAACCAAACTCTCCTTTATGATGCTTAATGCTGACAGGCACTTCTGGCTGAGGGGCAGTTTTACTCTGATCTTGAGGTTACTGAGAAGGAGATCGAACGCATGGTGATGGAAGCTTCTAGAGCTGAGTATCTTGCTGATAACAAGTTCAAGCCACAACTTGGCCGTAAAGGATCTTCTACTTCTGGTGCAGAACCATCATCTTCTGGCGCTAGTAAGTACTCAGACTTTACACAGGGGGGATGGTATTTCAGTGAGAACGTGTTCATGAACTGCGGGGACCAAAGAACATACGGCACACCTCTGGCTGTCATCATCATTTTGCTTTCCTCATTGCTTTATTCCATCTTTAGTCTATTTCAAGTATTGAGTTTTTGTCTTTAAGGGTGAATTGTGCTTGTATTCTGTGTTGCTGACAATGATATGAACTTGAATTTGCAGGATCATCATCGGCCAGTGAGACTACTAAGGTGGAAGGTGCAAGAGAACATGGCTTACTGGATACTGTCCTTAGCAGCAGTATGCAGATCGTGCTGTCAATGGGATTCAGTTACCTGCAAGCAATTGAGGCCTACAGCATATTTGGTGATGATGTGGATTCCATGGTTTGTTACCTCATAGAAACCAGCAGCAGCAGCAGCAGCAGACGCAAAGGCAAGGCAACTGAATGAACCACGATAGAGATTGAGAATTTTCCCGTCAGACCAAATTGACTCTCAGTGCTGGCGTTGTACTTAGATGGAGAGAAAAAAAACCTGGTCCAATTGAACACAAACTTCCAGAACTTGAGAATCTGTTTTTGAAGTTTGAATGATCAATAAAATGGACATAGTAGCTAACCTTTAAGATGGCCTTTTCTAACTAGAACGTGGAGCATGTTATGATTCGGTCTAGGCATTGAAATGTTACAGTGTCGTCTCCTGGCTGGTTAAGCAGTTAATAATAGCATTGTCGTGTGAATGTTCCGTTTGACGGTTCGAGGAGAATATTATCAGGTGAATTAGTATGTTCAAATCTACTCCTACCATCCACCATGATATTAGAGTTATTTCTTTCTATCTCATCTTAAACCTTTGAATTCAAGATTAATTCTTTGTTATGATATTTGAGTTATTTTCATCCAATGGTGGAAGATCAAAGAAGGCTTGTGTGTGAGGTAGGGTTCATGCTCTTACTCGAACGTGTTTGACATTTCAACTTATCAAAGAGAAAAAACAAGGTGTGTAGACTCTCTCTCTATGAATTCTATCAATCTGTAAGCAGTTTTATGCATGATACATGGCTGGCTCTCTCTTCTTTGTTTCTTTAAAAATCTCACTTGCTCCCTAATTCCAGTTGAATGTTTGTTATTTACGGGACACGTTTCTTGGAAGATGTAATTTATTAATTAACTAGGTTAAATATTTTAGCAAGTTAATTAAAAAAAGATTTTGTTTGAAAAAATATTAATTAAAAATCATATTTTACAAGAGAAAACAAATTGTAAGAATATTAATTAACAATCATATTTTACTAGATAAATCATGTTACGTTGGCAAGTACTTGGTGTGTGTTTTTTAAATTATCTTAGAAAAATATTTTTTTTTCTAACAAAAATAATGAGATATGCAGGTTTTTGACGTGTTGTTTTACTTAAATTTTTTTTTTTTAAATCCTGAGTGCAAATTAAAATGCTTAATAAAAAAAATCCTGAGTGCAAATTAAAATGCTTAATTGTATATCTAATTAAATAAATAAATAATTAATTAATTAATTAAAAATAAAATGAAAAAAATCATGTAAACTAAGATATTTATTTAGTTATGTTTGTTGAATTTATTTATTGAAATTCATTATTTTATTCAATGAAACGATGATATATATATATATATATATTAAGAATATTATATATAAAAATATTTTTTATATTAGAAATAAAATTTATTTATACAAAAAATTAAAAAGAAAGTAATGGAAGAGCAGAATATTTTTATAAAAAACAATACACATAAAGTAATTTGACAGGAAGATCCAATTCAAAAAAGGCTAAATAAGCCATACAAAAATATTATAATTAAAAAAAAATCTAGATATGCATGATATCATACTAAAAGTACAAAGCGTGTTTCCGCTTTGCGTGTTATAATCATAAATAGGACTCCGTTGTTTTGATGGTTCTTGCAATATAGACTTCGGAATTATTCTCACTTGCTATATTCTATGTTAAAGTATTTTTTGGTTTAAAAATATATTAAAATAATATATTTTTATTTTTTTCAAAAATATTTTTATATCAGCAAATAAAAAATAAAAAAATAATTCAAAATTTTTCAGAAAAATAATCCGAAGGTTGAAGAAGAAAAACAATTAATTCAAGGCTAGGCCAACTGCGAAAGATGAGAAAGATGACCCAGACAGCAAGGAAAAAAACGTTTCTTGGAATATCTTTTCCATTTGTTTTTTAAGCTTGTCTGCCTCTAATTTCCTCTGTTAACGGACACCAGGAAGGTGGGAGGTCGAGGTCTATTCATAAATTATTATTGTTATTATTATTATTAGAAGTAATTTTCAAGCAAGAAATATATATATATATATATATATATATATGGGCAACGAACCTTCTATTATAATAAGTTGAATGGCAAGCTGATGAATTAATATATTTCTTGCTTGTAAATTACTTCTTCGCTGCTGCTCCTATATATATATATATATATGTGTGTGTGTGTGTGTGTGTGTTTGGAAACGTGGCTGAAATGTATTTAAATTATATTATTTTAAATTATTTTTTATTAAAAAATATATTTTTTATATTTTTAGATTATTTTAATATATGAATCTCAAAAATAATTTTTAAAAAATAAAAAAATATAATATATTTATAAATAAAAATATTTTAAATTACAATCGTTATTATAATTTTAAATAAGTCTTGGCAGTTGAGAATTAATATGTAGCTTTATAAATAATTTTTTTTAATTGCTCTTTTTTTTCATTTCTCTATTATATATTTTTTTTTTCATATTTTTATTAACACTTATTCAAATTATTTTTAAATCGGTAAAATTAATTAGATTATATTAAAAAAAATTACACAATTTAATTTTAAATTTCAGTAAGGAGTTTTTTTAGTCAACTTTATTTTTTTATTTAATTTTATCATTAAGTTTTTTTTACCACTTGTCTTGGTGATCTTTAAACTAATCAAATCGGTTGAATGATAACGAAGCAACTTATATATATATATTTTAAATTTAAATTTAATATACATAAAAAGAATTTTATTTTATTGTTTTAATTTTATTCTTAATTTTAAGATGTCTTTACATTGGTTACTTCAACTTGGATGATATGGAGATAATTTCTATGGAAAAGATCACGCCGGGGTAATTTTTGAAAGGCGTACTGATCCAACGATTACAAGGAAAATAAAAAACATGAGATCATGGTATCTTTTTGAGGTAGTTTATGTTAATTAGATTAGGCAAAAACATTTTCAGTATCAGATTCTCAGGAATTGGCGTGTACTTTTCCTACTCTGCAGGCAAATTTCTTGTACTGCTCCGATGAAAGAATAAGGAAAGACTAGTTTATTTAGTCCCAGGAGCCTTGTTTCAAGTAAAGCTAGATAGTTACGGGCAGAAAACTAGTTCTCAATGCACCGTCATTTATTCAATCACATGATATAGGCAAGCTATGGAGGAACGCCCTCATGACCTAGCTAACCAGAAGATCCAAGAGCAGTTTTGTTCACAGATTGAAGCAGGCCTACAATCTTGTCATGAGGAGGCAGCAACTCCTGAACTGTAGTTAACTGGTTCCAGGCAGTGACCCAAGAAAGTATCAGTGGGTTTTTTTCTGGGTCTAGAATTTGGACACCAGCGACTTCCTCTTGAGCTTTGTGGGGGCTCAATACTGCTCCCACCAGAATGTCCAGGAGCCCTAGATTCTGGACTTCAATAACTGAGACTCCATTGGGCAAAAGTTTCTTCATTTCCTCTTCAAGTATGTTCATTTTCTCAAGAAGCTCACCGATTGCCTCCTCTTGTGCTTCCCCGCCCCTTGTGATCACCTGACTGACTCCCGCAAACAACTGCAGTCTCAAGATCTTAACATTTCATTACATAGACCAAAACACAGGAAGAAAATATAAACAAGCAACAATATTATTGTGATCTTTCACCTGTTGTTGGATAAAACTAGCCCAGAAGCGAACTTTAGCTCTTTGATAAGGATCATCAGGCAAGAGGCGAGGAGCTTGTTTCCATGTTTCATCAATATATTCCAAGATGGTGGATGACTCTGTAATTGGCTTTCCATTGTGAACAAGTGCAGGGACCTTATTGTGAACTGGATTATATTGAAGGAGAGCTTGGCTTTTGTTGCTTAAACCCCGTTACCTCAAAATTTAAAATTTTCTTTTATATATATATATTGGTTATAAATCATGTTTTAATACACTATCTTAAAATTAATTAAAAAAAATAAAAAATATTATTCTAATATATCTTAACATAAAAAACATTTTAAAAACAACCATAAGCATAATCCACTCACAATCAATATAACACTCATAAGTTATGCCTTGAGCTATTAGGGCTACTTCCACTCTCTTAACATAAGTGCTAGCCCACAGTCCATATCGCTTCACTTTCTGTTCCTCTTCTATCTCTCCCGCTCTCTCTGCTCAGTTATTGTTTCTTCGTGCTTGTGAAACCTTAGTATGCTAAAACAACAGTGGTATCTAGCTTTTCTTTATTTATTCAATTTTCTTTTTTCCTTGTGAAATAAGCTATATGTACGGCTTTGACTTTCATTGTTATTTACATCATCCAGTATGCTTGTGGATATGCTGCGAATAAAAAGATAATTTATATCCGTTGCATTGTGAGGTGACCTTTTTGGAATTATGCCATATCCTTGTGAAGGTCTTGAAAGCCAGAATTTTTGAGTCCATGCTCTTGCTGATGTCCTTGGTTCCTGTTGGGGGAAATCCTGTGTTAGCTCAAACTACAAGGGCTCTTAACCAAATCCTTCAAACGCAGTGATCTGGTTCATATCGCTGGGTATCTCAGCAATATTATGTAAAGCATGTTCCTCAGGCCATTGGCAACCATCAAAGAACATACTGTCAGAACCACATGAGTGATACGAAGGCGAGGCTAAACATGGAGATAAAAACTGGAGTTGATATTCTCCAAAACTGTATTCCATGCCAAAATGTTATGACTTAATTTCACCACTGTACACTTTGAGTTCCGCTGACTCGCGAAAAATAGACACATCTTGGCTAAAACTAAAAAGCAATAAAGATACATGTGTAGGTATAATACATTCAAAGCATCATACCAAGGGAAAAGAAACGTAACTCAAAACCCGATGATTTTCCTATTCAAATGATCCCCTGAGAAACCTCCATGTCCTTCGTGATTGTGATCATGAAACATAAGCGTCAGGATTCCTACCATGCATAGAACTGAACCAACAAGAAGTTTGTCATATCGCTCAACCCAATGAAACTTGAGCTGGCTGGCACCGTAGAATGATAGAGCCACAAGTGATGTCATCACAGTTACAGTGCTGCCAATGAAAAATGAGAGTTTGAATGTAAAATGACTGAGTTTGGATCGATCTTGATAATGGTCAAAGAATAACAAACCTAAACCTACAGTGCTGACAATTGGGTAACAGTACAGCCACAAAAATTTAGCTCTTTTATTAATCAAATATGAGCCTTTCTACACAGATTAAACAAGTTGAGGGGGGGTAATTTTCACATTCCTTACCAGGGTTTTTTTTTTTTTGGTCAAACAAATATATATATCGAGCACTGAACAACCAAAATCGAAAACCCACTAAAATTGCTTGTTAAACAGGAAATCCAGTAAACCACAAGTTCAAGTACCTGCTTCTAATGAATGGACCAGCTCAACTAATAACTTTAGTGCCCAAGCCTGTTTTAATCTCAATAAGTCATTTGAATATGATTTCAATTAGCAGGGTTGGTTTCTGGGACTCTTCATGAAATAAATACATGGAGCGGTAAATAAAACCAAGTGAGAACTTATACGGCACCAGATAGCGGATGATTGGACATTTATACCACTGAAAGTCACAAAAAGAAAAGCGAGCAACTATCAAACCTGTACATGTTCGTTTTAATTGTTCTGGACACAATTATAAAATTAGAAAGCATGCGAGCAGGGTGGACATGTTACTGATACCTGAATAGCAGCACAATGATGGCAAGCACCATCATGGAGGATGAACTACCAACAGCAAGAAAAACAGGAAGCGTGGTTGCGCAAGGAGATAATGCAGGAACAAGAATGAGCCCAACGACAGCCATTTTCTCCATGGGCTGGTTATGAGAATGACTATGCCCTCCCTTACCAGACAGAAATAGTATAACATAACAACCACCAAGAACTATAAGCAAAAGTGAAGCAAGTTTGTGAACTGTTTCTTCACCAGCGATAGTATTTGCCATGGTGATTGCTGTTATACCAAGAAGTGAAGTGGATAGCACATGCAAAACTGCCCCAAATGCAGCTGCAAAGAGAAACGAAAACCAACGATAACTAATATTGTAACATGATCCATCATAAGCCTAAGAAGCATGACTTTTTGAGATTTCTACACAAATCTCAATATAGTATGGTAACAATATCGTTGATCCCTAAACATCAGCATGACCAATTGGAGAACCAAGTTTTCAAACATAGTTTGGCAATGCGTTTGTAGGTGCTTTATCAGCCTTAAAGGCATCCATTTTTTAAGTGCTCTTCAATGATTTTGATACCAAAACGTAAAAAGTCGCCAAAAAAACCCATCAATACTATACTTTCAAGCACTTACAAATGCATTATCAAACACGCTCTTAACGTCCACCCAATTAGACAAATAGACTCAAACTTTTAAACCATCCAGCTTAAAAACACATCAGAAAACACCAACAAAGTTAAATACTAGTGGATCAAGCTAATCAACTTAGCAAATTTACATCACATTTCAATGCAAAGATTCCATTCCAAGCATTGAACATGCAATGCCGCAACAAATTGCTAAAGTCTCAATCTTTTTCTTCATATGTTCTTCAAAATCACAAATTTTTTATTTTCTTTCAAGAATACAACGAAAAGGACCCGGATCTGAACCGAAATGTAAATCAAGAGCGAGGGAGAGAGGACATACTGACGAGGAGAGTTCTAGAAAGAGTCCATTTTTGGGCACGCCCAACAATGGAGAAAGGAAGCCAATGTGTTGGAATAAAAGAATGGAGAAGAGAAACTGTGGCGATTCCTCCAATCGTTGAAAGATCTTCTGCACTGAAGCTCTCCATTTTTCACTGGTTTAGTATGATTGCACAAATGGATTCTCCTTTTTTTTTTTACCAATCAATGATCTTACATTCACTTAACAGTAAGTTTTGATCAGTGATGAAGGTGGTGGTGGCGGAGATGGGGGAGAATGGTGAAGGTGGGATTTGCGTTGCTGGAAGATATGGGAAACGTAAGATCCAAGAGAAAGGAAAATAAAAGGGATTTGATGTTTGCTTTTTACCAAAAAAACAGACGAGTGTTGTAGTTAATAAATAATTGTGTATAATTATCTAAAATTCTAATGGTGATGGGGAAACATAAGAAAATTTGTTGAACCAGCCAGAGGAGACTACATTTGTTTCCCTGCTCTGTCGCGGATCATGTAAAAAAAATACAAAAGACAAATACTAGAGCGAAAAAAATTTAATTCCTAGTTATTGGTTTAGTTGATAATTTGAATAATATAAAAGATAAAAATTAAGCTTATAAGAAAGGAAAAACTTGAGGATGAAATTTTAAAAAAAAATTAAAAATGATCACAAATAAAATAAATAGCATTTTAAAAAATAAGGATTAAATTTGAAAAATTATAAAATTATAAGAGGTAAAATTAAAAAATATTTGTAATTTGATAAATTATTTATACATTAAAAAAATAGTAGGGGACAAATTAAAAGACATTGTTAGGGTAAATAAAGGGAAAACCACAAAAAAAAAATACATCTAAAAAGAAAAAATAAGAAAACATTAGCTTGAAAAAAAAAATACAAACTCGAGTGAACCTTCTAAATTTAATCTAATGATCCGTGAAATTTTAAACTCGAATTCAATTGAAAAGTTTAATTACCAACAAATTATTTTTTAAGAATGAAATCAATGAAAAATATTAATAAAAAAATTGTAAAAAAATAAATAATAATAGGAATAAAATTTGATTAAAAAAAACAAGGAAAATAAAATTTGAAAAAAATATGTGTAAAAAGGTCCCAAACAAGTAAATAACAATTAAAAAAATGATAATTAAATTTAAAAGATTGAAAGAATCATAGGGGCTAAAGTTGAAAAAAATTAGTAATTTAATAGAGATTATTTATATGTTAAAAATGGTGAGGGTAAACTTGAATATAAAAAAAGTATAATGTTATTGCTTAATTTAACATAAAATTAATAATAATTAAAATGATAATGACCAAATATGAAGGAAAAATAAATTGAAGGGTCTGATTTGAACTTTTCCAGAAGCCAATGTAACAATTAAGGAAGACAGAGAGAAGAAGGGGGGAAAAATAATCGCCAGCACCAAACTAGAGGCGTTTCTAGCACGTTCTAGCACACTTATTGTGTCATCATGTCGAGAATACTGAGATCTTCCACATGCCTTTTTTTAAAGTAGTATTTAGTGGTTAGATAGCTTCATATACTCGCCTAAATAACACGAGAGCCATTTTTACACCTTATCACATGCACATATGCAAATAGTCCAGAAGCCAATGTAACAATTAAGGAAGACGGAGAGAAGAAGGGGGGAAAAATGATCGCCAGCACCAAACTAGAGGAGTTTCTAGCACACTTATTGTGTCATCATGTTGAGAATACCGAGATCTTCCACATGCCTTTTTCTAAAGTGGTATTTAGTGGTTAGATAGCTTCACATACTCGCCTAAATAACACGAGCCTAAATAATACGAGGGTTATTTTTACACCTTATCACGTGCACACATGCAAATAGATTTTTTAATAAATAATATTTTTTTATTTATAATTTTTTGAAAAAAAAATAATTGTATAAAAAAATAAAATGACAAATATAACCCTATATAACATGTTAAAGATAACTGTGCTAGGGTGAAAAAACAACATTGCACTCAATGCCGGGTTTTTTTTCAAGAGTAAATTCATAATTACACTACTATAATAAATGGTGTTTTTGAGTCTCGTCTCGTTCCATATAATTTCATGAGGAGATTTAGTTTTTTTATGCTAATATATAATTTAGAGTCTGAGTTTATACCCTTTTTTTAAAAAAAATAGCTTGAAAACGTGCATGAGTTTTATTTTTTCAACCTCTTTTTAAGGCATTCTTCTAGGATACTCTCTCTTTTTTTTTCTTGCACAAAACATTTTACAGAAAAAGATGTTACTTTTCAGATCTCCTACTGTTTATTGAACACAAAAATTAGTCCAGTTGATCACCCTGAAATTTAGCTCTCTTTAAAAGATATACATTACATTTCCAGTAACACATACACTGAAGCAGTCTTGTTCTTACAATAGCTTTCTTGTTTTTTAACTTTATTTTTTTGTGCTCACGAGTTACAGGGGCCGAAGGCCTGGAGCAAAACAGCTACCCCAATCAGCTCACAACACCATAACATGCCTGCTCTCGACTTACCCAGATGATCAGCTAGGGAACGTAAGAAGATTGAAACCGTTTCAGTGTTCTTTTCACAATGACTCTCATTCCAACCTTGTAGGAGCGTGTTTGCTTGAAGGTGCTTTTTTGCTTTTAGTTTTTTTTTTAAATTATTTTGATAAACTGATATTAAAATTTTAAAAATATTATTTTAATATATTTCCTAAAAAAAAATGAAAAACATCTTCTGTCGCTCCGGGCATCAAAGAAATTGAACGTGTGACACAGCATCTACTCATTGCAGGAACAATAACCTCAGCTTCTGAGATGTACGAAGCCACAAACATTCAACAAAAGGAATAAAAATGAACACAAAGAGGAAATAAAGTACACGACGAGATTCACTTAAAACATCTAGTACATATAAAATGGCTATCAAAGAAGCATACAAGTTCCAGATAAATAGTTCTTGCTAACAGTAACACAGTGCTCTCGAATGAAACCCAGTCCCAAAAATACAAAAAAAGGTATAACACTAACGAGACATTCTACTGGCCGGAAACCGAATCAGTGATCACCAGGCACGCTCTTAATGATATCGGAATCACCTGGAAAAATACACAAGAAATTGCCACTGTCAGTAGAAATAACAGGATATGTCTCTGAATATCAAAGTAAAGGCCAATTCTATATACCTGGATCAATAATACTGAGGCAGCACACTCTGAAATATTTACCACAAGCAGTGCCCAAGTCGACATTGTCTGATACAGTATTAAACTCACATGATGAGGAAAAGGATCCACAGAGCAAAAGGCGAATTTTAATGAAAAAACCAAACATGACAAAACTTGATAGCACGAACTGTTTTGAATTCAAGAAATACCATTTGTAGATGTTAAAAAAGCGGAACAGACCAATTACGACTGAGCAACTATACTTTCAGAAAAGGGATTGGAGGAACACACCATAAATGAAAGACACCGGCTAAATCCTACTCTAATATTTATGGCATTATTCAGCAGAATAACCTACCAATTTCAAATACATATATTTCAGGACTTTCAGATGAGCTATGATATTAGAATAAGTAGCTAGGTATCAATTAGAGTCCTGCACTCCACTTCAGACTCTCATTAACTTAAACCATAGTTTCCAACCAAAAACAAGCACTGAAGTGAACATCAAGCTACAGAATTCCAAATATTAGCAATGACAATCCCAAAAGACAAACGGTAGATTACAGAATGAGGATGAAAAAAATATAATTCCAGATTTCCAAGTAAACATTAGCCCTGGATACAAAAGGCAAGCTCTAAAGCTAATGCTAACTTGACATTAACAGGAACGATGATAGAGCATTAAGACAGGAAACTCACTTCCGTTGTAGTGGTGAACTCCAACCTTCGCCAACATAGCATAATACTCAATCTCAGATTTTCTCAGAGGGGGGCAATTGTTGGAGATGATTATAAGCTTCCCTGCAGACACAAACAAACACCTTAACAAATCTCCAACATGTGAAAACAAACAGACAGTGCAAAAACCAAACGAACCACAACGCGACACCCATATTAACCATCCGAAAACAAAAGCTCGTAACTTTCTCCGCCAGATCAAGATAACATAACTAATCAATCAGAACCCATTTTACAAAAGCGAGACACTAACCCCGTTAACGAAGTGAGACACTGACCCCCTCTATCAGATCAACAACAAAACAATCCAAATCACAAAAAGAGTGTAGCATGTAAAAGAAACGGAAAATGGGTGCTTACCCTTTGAGTTTCTGAGAGATTTAAGCACGGTCTTGTACCCTAGAGTGTATTTTCCACTCTTCATCACAAGAGCTAGTCTGTTGTTGATAGACTCATGAGTCTTCTTCTGCAAAAATAACATATAGACCGATCAAAAAAGATTAAAAAAAAAACCGAAATATTTAAGGTTTTCTATGAAAGAAAGTGGAAAACATGAGAGAATGAGGTGTAGATGAAAATTTACAGTTTTCTTGACGGCCACCATTGTTGTGATGTGAGATTGTTCGGCGGAGAAAATAGGGCTTACCACAGCAAGGAACCTTGGAATAATGTGTACTTATATAAAGAGAAGGCTAGGGCTTTGGTGGAAATCTGTTTGGATGTGGGGTATTTTACACACGGTTTGGGATACTTAAACCCGGTTTTGTTTGTTGCCCTTAAAAATGTTTCCTCAATGAAGGTCCCTATAGTTTAGTGATTAACTCACATGGAACCTCGTAGTTCAAAGAGAATCAATTAAGTCCTTCACATATGATTTTTGTATTGGATAAAGCGTCTGTTTGGAATTGTTGTGCTTTTAAAACAACTGGAAAAATTTAGACCTTGTAATTTAGCAAAATCAATTAACATTTATTTTTTTTCAATTTATTTTGATTTTTTATTTTTAAAAAATAGAAAGGGTGAAAAAAGTAGATAGTATGGAAACTTGTATATAAACTCAAAAACAAAATGCAAAAAAAAAAGTATACTTTTTTTATTATTAGAATAATATTGGAGTTTCTATAAAATTAAAGAAATAACAAATAATTTTAAAGTGTAAGATTATAAGTGAAACATTTTTGAATATATGCGAGTTAAATTGAAGTCTATCCTTGTTGCCACCTTGATTTTTATACAATTATTCAACTTACCTTTACACTGATATAACTTGTTAAGCTATCAAAGGTGATCTTTAATAAAATTATAGAAGCACCTTTTAGCTTTTTCATTTTTAGAACGTTTGCATTGTATTTATTCTTAAATAGATGATTAATACTTGATAGTAACAAAATAAATGAAATAAATTAATAGTAATAAAACACTAACTAAAAAGTCAATAATCATTCTCATTATCTATCTCTCATTTCTTTTGTGTGGTGTCTTCCATCATATTTATTTTTACAATACAATTCAATAATTATTCTTGCTATTTATCTCTTTTTTTTTTGTGGTATCTTTGATCGTATTTATTTTTACAATTCAACTCATTTTAAAAAATTGTTTTAAAAAGTATTAAGTTCATATTTTTAAATGTTTTTCAACTTTTTTGATATATTTATGTTAAAAAATACTTTTATCTTGTTTTATTTATTAAGAATAGACAAATATTTTTAGTTCGGTCTATATATAATCTCTTTGTATTTAGCTTGAAACATGTACTTTAAAATAAATAGATTAGTAAGAACTCTAGTCTCCTTCTCTCTTATGTTCGTATTTTTTTTGTATTAATTTGGATTGTTTTAACATACTATAAAAGTTGGTTTTATAAAATAAGTCCTAATCATAAACACAACTTTAGTGGATCCAACTTCTGACGTGATATTTGTTTTGTTTATGTAAATTTGATATTTTGTCTTCTCTTCGACTTCTGTAATTTTTTATTTCATAGTTTTTGCAATTTATTATTTATTTAGTTTCTGTAATATCTGTTTAGCTTATGCAATCTGATATTTTGTCTTTTGTTGCTTTTGCATTATGGTTTTCTTTGTTTGTTAATTATTGCTATTAAAAGAGATGATTCGCTTCAGTTTATGAGTGTGAGGTTGGATAGATATAATTTTTCATAATGAAGTTTTGTAATGAGAAATTTCCTTAAAGGGAAAATGATATAAGAATATGTTAGTGGAACTTATGTGATACCCAAGAATACCGAAGAGCAAGATGTTGCTTTCATAGATACATAAGAAGCAAACAAATCAAATATTATCACTTAAATCAATAATTCTATAAAGCATTTTATAAGTATATAGTTGGCAAAGTATGAGACATCAAAGAAGGTTTGGGATCATTTGCAAAGGTTATGCCAACAATCAAATTTTACAAAGCAGTATCATTTAGAAAATGACATACGAGCTCTTCATCAGAAGAATATGAGTATTCAAAAGTTTTATTATGCCATAATAAATCTTTGGGATCAATTGGTTTTTACAAAATAAATAAAATTAAAGGCATGCGACACTTATATTGATAGTAGAGAGCAACAATGGTTGATATAATTTTTAATAGCACTTTACAGTATAGTAGAGAGCAACAATGGTTGATATAATTCTTAATAGCACTTTACAGTAATTTTAAAGGACTTAGAGGTTCAATTATGCATTGTTCTCCATTGCCTTTTATTGACTCTATTGTCAGTGAGTTATTGATTGAAGAAATACGTTTTCAATCTTATTTTGAAAAAAAATTCTTTATGTTATGAATCCTTCTGTACTAGCAATAACCTCTAAGTCATTCTCTAATCATCATAATAAGCCTTAAACAAAGGTTGCCTTCAACGAGTGCACTTTTTGTAAGCAAAAAAGTCATTGGAAGGCTCAATGTCCCAAATAAAGACAATGGAATCAAGTTTAAAAGCTTGGTAGATAGTCACAATTAGATGTTTATAGACCACTTCAGGGTTATAAATCATCACACCACAAATACTGCAAAATTAGCTTCATTAGACTTTATCATCGATCCTAGTACTTTGATTGAGCAATTTCAGAAGTTTTTCTCTTTATAGCCACAAGCAATGTTCGCATCATTTTTCGTAGGTTAGTTGCCTCATAGTTTCCCAGGTATGTCACATTCTAAATGGATCTTGAATTTTGGTGTTTCACATCATATGTTTTTAAATTTTTCATCTTTCATCTCTGTGTCCCATTTGCCCTCCATTCTTGTTATAACTATCAATGACACTCTCATGCCCTTAGCAAGTGTTGGTTATGTTGTCACACCTCATTTGTCTCTCCCTGATGTTTATTTTATTTCAAACTTAATACACCTCACTTGTCTCTCCCTGATGTTTATTTTATTCCAAACTTAATTTGAATCTTGCTTCTGTTGGTCAATTATATGATTCTGGTAATTATTTAGTTTTTTCCCTCTCTTTTTTTTGTTTTGTACAAGATATATAGTATATGAAGCTGATTGGAACAAGCCGTAGATAAGCGGGTGGCCAACTCTTGACTTGGTGACAATCCTTATCTTCTCTTATTTGAATAAAACGTCATTGATAACATCATAATTTAAATAAAAAATCCACATGAAAGTTCTAAGAAATTATTTCAGTTTTTCAGGAAAAAGAATCAAGGTCATTTGGACTTTTAGAACTCTAGACATGGGCCAAAAATTAAACAGTATTTGGGTTGTAGGACAGATACGGACTTCTTTATTGTTGCTATAATTTGGACTTGAAAATGATCTTTTTAAAACTTGGGCTCCCTGAAAGTTGGAGGCCTATATCTTACCTTTTCATCCATATAAAGTAGACCTAAATTTGAGATCTACAACTCCAGATATGACCCAATTACCAAACATTGTTCCGATTTGGATTACACCAGCATCTTTTTTCTAAATTTAGGAAAAATACACTTTTAAGTACTAATTAGTAGCAGCAACAACAACTAACAGTTTTAACTCATCCAAAATGTATTATCTATTCTCTTCTTGTTCCAATCAGCTTCTGATACTACTTATTAGTACTTAAAAATGCATTTTTATCAAGGTTTTATATCATCATTTTGCACTTGAAGTATCAATAACTCCTTAATTAAAGCATGTTTTATAATAATATATCTAATAATATAAGATACCTTTAATTTATGGTAAATGTTCATTTTAAATGCAAGCCTATCACATAAATAAAAGGATTGATTGATGAATTTAAGAACTGAAATTGAAAGGACAAAGAGATGGCTAAACTCCGAAAAGAGATGTCGGTGCAGTCCAAACCGGAATACTGTTTGGTAATTAGATCATATCTGGAGTTATAGATCTCAGATTTAGTTCTACTTTATATGGATGGAAAGGTAAGACATAGGCCTATAATTTTCATATGGAGCCCAAGATCTAAAAAGGCCATTTTCAAGTCCAAATTGGAGCAACAATAAAGAAGTCTGAATCTGTCTTCCAGCCTGAGCACTGTTTAGTGTTTGGCCCATATCTGGAGTTCTAGAAGTCAAAATGAGCTGAATTTTTTACACAAGAAATCGGAGAAAATTTTCTACAACTTTCATGTAAGTGGTTCTAATTTTGACGTTATCAATAACGTTTTGGGCAGACAAAAGAAGATAAGGATTGTCACCAAGTCAAAAGTTGGCCACCCACTTATCAATTAGTCATCAAATCAATAGTTCCCAATTTTGGCCTATAAAAAAAGGTCTTTGCCATGCATTTAGGCATCTTGATTTCCAGATCAAGATCATGCTCTT
>NW_011499848.1:655147-713412 GCF_000495115.2 Populus euphratica | reverse complement strand
CTATTATTGTTGTTTATAATTGTTGTTTATAATTTGTACAATTAACCTCCCTGTGGTTCGACCCCGGTCTTGCCGGGTTATTTATTACTTCGACACTCCTGCACTTGGGAGAAGACATCAGTCTTTTAGTCGTGTCAGCTACTACTATTGATTTGTCTTCTTTTCATTTGAGTCCTTTCTCTTGTAGTTTTTATTTATGACATTCTCATCTAGGTCATATTTCGTCTTCTTGTTTAAGATTTTTGGCATCTATAAGAGCTTTAGAAAATTTAAAAACTTATGATATTTTTTTATTGTAGTGGATATAAACTAATGAAATTTTTCACTTTATCTTTTAATTAAAGTATTTTTGTTTCTTCTTCCCCATCTGACGTAATTCATTTTGATGTACGGGGACCTTCTCCTGTTGCCACAAAATAAAGGTCTTGATATTATATTTATTTTATTGATGATCATACTCGTTCTTATTGAGTTTATTTAATGAAATATTGTTCTGAATTTTTTGAGATATATATAGCATTTTAAGCTCTTGTCAAAACTCAATAATATGCTATTATCAAATATTTTAGGTGTGATTTAGATGGGGAATGCACCTCTGATAAATTTTATGAGTTACTTACCTTAAATGAAACCATTCACCAAACTTTATGTATAGATACTCCCGAGCAAAATTGTGTTGTTGAAAAAAAACATAAGCACATTATTGAAACTGTTTATTCCCTCTTGTTGTCTATTTTTGTTCCTAGTGAGTTTTGGGGAGAAGTTGTCTTTACTGCTGTAGGTTTGATTAATACAATTTCATTTTCTTATAGTTTAGGTTTTTCTCCTTTTTAAAAAGTTATACAAGTATGTTCCTGATTTTTTTCCTTTAGAGTTTTTTGTTATACTTGTTTCATTCTTTATAGTCATATAGAATATGGTAAATTATCCTCTCGATCTGCTATGTGTATCTTTCTCAGTTATGATAAAGGTAAAAAGAGGTATCGTTGTTTTGATCCAACAACTCAGAAACTTTATGTCTCGTCATGTTGTCTTTCTCAAGTATGTACATTTCTTTTCTATTTTATTCATTACTCATAGCTTGACTAAACCTGATTTTATTTGTATAGATTCCTTTTTTAAGGACTCTGATAGTTTATCATCTTAGGTTCCTAGTACCTCAAATACCTCTTTTCATGTTGAACCAATTTGTACCCATCATTTTATATATATTAATACTTTACTCTCCAGCACATTTAAAATACCATTCTCATCTACTGTAACTCCCAAGAAAATTATTCTATTTTGATTTATATTTTTTTAAAAAAAGGATAAATAGTTAAATAAATAATAAAAAAAATATAAAAATTAATGGAGTGAAAATTATTATCTAATAAGGTTAATGTAAGACAAGGATGAAATTGAATAAATCAAACTTTTGAGCCAAATAGTTTTAAAAGAAAACAAGAAAGTACTTAAATAGAAAGGGAAGGAAAACTTGTAAATATATAAATAAGTGTGGAGTGGAAAAATGAGCATGTTGGCCGGTTATTTTAGGGCTTGAGAGAGAGAAGAAATTAAGTGGAAAATTATCAAGGTTCATCCAAAACAAATCACAAAAAAAAAAAGGCAGAACTGGTAATTAAGATATTATAGGAAGGGTTTGAACAAGAAAATCTCAAAAGGGGAACAATGAATTTTTCTTATAAGGGGGCTACATTGAGAGAAAAATAAGGGGAAGGAGGAAAGAAATTTTTGTGGTGATTTTAAGCTTCCTATTTCTTATTTATTTGGGTTAGAAGGCAACAAATCCTTTTCTTTTAATTAAATTTATGCATTTAGTGTATTACGATTTCATTTAATTGTATTAGTGTATAGTTATGGTATGAGTTGTGAGGTTGATTGAGTTAATCTATGAAATTGTGATGAATTAATATTTAAATAAATAAAATAATAGTGGATAATGTTTTAATTTGTAAAATTGAAGAAATTATATTAGTGATAAATTGATATTGTTGTTTGTTAGTTAAATAGGTTGTGTTGTAATATTAATGATGAAGAAATTATACTAATGATGAATTAACATTGTTGTTAGTTAATTAAATGGGTTGTGTGGTAATGTTGATGATGAAGAAATTATATTAGTGATGAATTGATATTGTTGATTGTTGATTGATAATTGATTGATGAAGAAATTATATTGATGATAAATTGATATTGTTGATTGATAATTAAATGAGTTATGTGGTAATGTTGTTGATGAATTAATTAAATTAGTAATAAGTTGATATTGTTGGTTTAATAATTAATGTGGTTTTACGGTGGTGTTATTGACGAAATAATTAAACTGATGACAAGTTGATTATTTTGATAAATAATTAAATTGATAATGAGGTGATATTATTGATGTAGTAATTTAATTGGTAACAAAATGAACCTGCAAGAGTGGGCGAAGCTATAAAAATCACCCAACATACAGGTTCAGCTAGCAAAATGCAAATATCAGGTAGGTGTATAACACGAGTTTTTTTTCTAAACTTTAAATATTTAAATTAACTCCTTGATCAATGAAATTTTATGCGCTATCCTGATAAACTTTCCCATGATAATTTATTATGTGAATGAGTAACTAGTATGCCAGTTATCCTGTTATGGAACTGATGCCCTATGAATGAGAGACTGATGGGTCAATTATCTTAGTATAGAACTGGTGCCTTGTGAATAGGCAACTGGTGGACCAGTTATCTTGTGTTAAAATTGGTGTCCTATGACGTGAATAATTTTAGATTATTGATTTTGTGATTAATACTTCGAAGATGAGTTGTAAATTTGAAAATTTATTTATGAGTAATTAAGATATATAAATGTAAATTTTTAATGCTTTAATTGACCATGATTATCTTTTGAATCATGATGCAGGCTCATCTTAATGTTGCGCATCCTAATAGCTTTAGTGATTACTCTTATTACTAATAGCTTTTTTTTGGACATGTAAATCAATAATAATAATAATAAATACTTCCTGTACATTTTAAAGGTTATTTTGTTGTGTATGTATGCACTTAAATGGATTAGATTAATTAAACTTGTACTCTAATGCGTAATTATTTTTCTAATTACAATGGTGATATATATATAAAATCACATAGTTAATATCATTTGTTTAATAATAATACTTAAAAGATTAAATATATTGGAAGGAGGTACATTAAATCTATAATATGATTATGTATATAATTGTTAAGATAATTGTTTTTCTTTATTATAGTTAACATGATTATTCTTTGAATTGATATGTTGGAGAATGTGGAATACTGTTGATTAAGAAATGTTGGAGTATAATAAAAACATTAAACTATGAAAATGGTTTATTATGGACTAATGTTGATTTTGTCAATAACTTGGGATAGGCTAAATTAAGGAAAACCTTGCTAAAAGTTTTGTGAAAAAAGAAAAATTCAAGAATTTTCAAATATATTGCTAGAAATTATAGGGTTCTTACATCTACAGTCCCTCAAGCTTAGTTTAAGATTATGGATCTACCTTTACACCAATCCTTACGCATTTGTAAGTCCACAAAACTACTAGATTTTGCTTATTCTTGTTATTCTTTATCTTTTACTTCGTTTTTAATTTCTATTCATTATCTCTCTAGGTCATCTTTATATAAAAAGACAATTCTTGATTCTTTTTTGCGGCAAACTATAGATGAGAAACTTTTTGCTTTGCATAACAGATACTTAAAATATGGTTCCTATACCTCCTGGTAAGAATATTGTTGGTTGTCGTTTGGTATATAAAATCAAAACTAATTTTGATGGGTCTATTGAGCGATACAAAACTAAATTGACTGTAAAATAATACTCTTAACGGTATGGTATGTATTATAAAAAAACATTTGTTCCTGTTGTAAAAGTAACTACTATTCATACTTTTATTATCGTAACTTCAGTTCGTTAGTGACATATCTTTCAGCTTGATGTTAAAAATATCTTTTTGAATGGAGAACTTTAAGGAAAAGTTTATATGATGCCTCCTTCTGGTGTTTCGCATGACCTTGAGTATATTTGTAAGCTCAAGAAAATGTTATATGGTCTCAAACAAGCAACTCATGCTTCGTTTGAGAAATTTTATGTTGTGATCTTGTCTCTTGGATTTATCTCTAGTAGTCATGATTTTGTTCTTTTTATTTAGTATATCAATACATGTTGTGTCATTTTGTTCTTAAGATGTTGCTGACATGATTATTACTAGTGATAACATTGATGATATCTCAGTTTTAAAGATAGAGTTGGCTAGACAGTTTGAATTGAAGAATTTGAAATATCTTCGATATTTCCTAAATATTGAGGTTACCTTTGAAATGAAAAGAAAAAAACAATCTATTGTTTCTCAATTCTTAATCGACAGAATATTGTGCTATAACATCTATTACCAGAAAGATTGTTTGGTTATATTAGTTATTTCTGGATATGAGAGTTTCCCTTTCTCACCTTACTTTTATATATTGTAACAACCAGTGTTTTATTCAGATTGCTCACAACTCAGATTTTTATGAGCAAACTAAATATATTAAGATTGATTGTCATCTTACTCGTCATTATCTTAAACATGACACTATTACTTTGCCTTTTGTTTCCTCTTCCTTACAGATTGCAGATTTCTTTACCATGTCGCATTTCATTTCTCGTTTTTGTTTTCTAGTTGACAAACTCTCAATGCTTGTAATTATCACTTCGTGAGTTTACAAAGGAGGTTCCAATCAGATTATATATTGTTAACATGATTACATTAGTCATCTTATTCAATTAATGCTAATACTTGTAAATCTCGTCAAGCATTCATGATTATAACTTATGTTAACAACAAATCAAGTTCCTTTCATAGCTCAGGTGTCGGTTATACCATACATTATGGGCTATGAAAGTGCCAAACATTTGTTGTACCAAGTGTTATGTAACATAAATCAAGATTAGTCATTTAACAAGCAAAGTATTAAAGAGTGAACAAGATAGCAAATATAAAACATGTTAGTATCAAACATTAAAGTCCATATTAAGTTTACATTATACTTATTCTTACACCATTAGTGTAACCTTTTCACCTTGACATAATTAACTTAGCTAGACATAATGAAAGAAAGCAAAATAGATAAACAAAATAAGAACATAAAAGTTAACTAAGTAAAGGAAAGGAAATGAAAGGCATAAACTTAATATTAATGAAAACAAAGCATAAAAAATACAAAGAGAGAAAGGAAGAGCATGATCTTGATCTGGAAATCAAGATGCCTAAATGCATGGCAAATGCCTCCTTTTATAGGCCAAAAATGGGAACTATTGATTTGATGACTAATTGATAAGTGGGTGACCAACTTTTGACTTGGTGACAATCCTTATCTTCTCTTGTCTGCCCAAAACGTCATTGATAACGTCAAAACTGGAGCCAGTTGCAAACATGAAAGTTGTAGGCAATTGTCTCAGCTTTCTTGTGTAAAAACTTCAGCTCATTTGGACTTCTAGAACTCCAGATATGGCCAAAATACCGAACAGTGCTCGGGCTGGAAGACAGATTCGGGCTTCTTTGTTGTTGCTACAATTTGGACTTGATAATGGCCTTTTTAGATCTTGGGCTCCATATGAAAGTTGTAGGCCTATGTCTTACCTTTCCATCCATATAAATTGGACCTAAATCTGAGATATATAGCTCCAGATATGACCCATTTACCGAACAGTGTTCCGGTTTGGATTGCACCGACATCTCTTTTCTAAGTTTGGCCATCTCTTTATCCTTGCAATTTAAGTTCTTCAAGTCATCAATCAATCCTTTCATTTATGTGATAGGCCTGCATTAAAAATAGACATTTACCATAAATTAAAGGTATCTTATATTATTATATATATTATTATAAAACATGCTTTGGTTAAGGAGTTATTGATACTTCAAGTGCAAAATGATGATATAAAACCATGATAAAAATGCACTTTTAAGTACTAATCAACATGCTAAAAAAAATACTTTTATCTTGTTTTATTTATTATGGGTAAAATGATATTTTTAGTTTAGTCTATATATAATCTCTTTGTATTTAAATTAAAAATATACTTTAAAATAAATAGATTAATGAGAACTCTAGCCCTATTATCTTTTATGTTCGTATTTTTTATAATAATTTGGATTGTTTTAACAATTTATATAAAAAATAAAAAATATCATTTTTATTTTGAATCTTGGAAATGGATTGGAGAGGTTATGTTTTGAAAACTACGTGTAGAAATTACATTCAATTTGCGTGGATCATGGTGACTATATTGAAAAGAGTTCTTCCGGTGGTATTTGTATGGTTTTAATCATGATACTATTGCATTGTTTTAATTTAATTACATGCATGAAAACGACGCTGTTTTTATATTTTATTCATGGTCGAGTATAAAATGATTGAACCTTGAAATATAAATTCGTTCCATAAGATATTGGAGTGAACTGAATAGTTGGTAGACGGAGAACTCTTGTCCTTGATGATCAAAAATCATAAAAATAAATGAAAGGTTGTTTCATTCTGTCTCACCACAGTGATAATTGCAAAGAAAACAAGCGTGACTGCGGTTTGATGTTTTCCTTAGTGTTTCTGCCTGGAAAATGGGGGTGGACTGCATTAAAAAAAATAATAATAATAAAAAATCTAAACCCCTCTATGTAGAAAATTAGTGTTTGGCGTGGCAAGAACTCTAAAGCACTTTAGAATATACTATCCTTGCTGTTTATGCTTTGCTGCCGAGCGGGATATATTTTTTTTCATAAAAAAATAATTTTTGAGTGTTGAAATAAGAAAAAGAAATAAAATAAAAATTAATTATAATAAACATATAATTTTGGATAATTTAATATGTTTAGCCAAACCTATAATTAATATCATGAGATTCGAATACAAAATAAAATATTAAAATAAAGAGGTTATATAGGCTTTTTTTTAAAAAATATATTAATTTTTTAAATTCATAATTCGGGTTATTGGATCTGAATCACCTAATATAGAAAAATTTTGAAGTTTAATTTATAATAAATTAAATATTAAATAATAAAATTTTAAAATAAATTTAATCATATAATTTTTTTAAAATAATAGTTAAAAAAATAAGGACGATAATTAAAAAATAAAATTATTTTCTTATTTGATTGAATAATTAAATTAATTTTTTTTAATAAAATAACAAGAAAAATCAAAAGAATAAGAGTTGAAAATAATATTAAAAAAATCCCGACATAGACTCAATTAAAAAACTTAATTTCCAATAAATTTTATGTTGAAATATAAAATAAAAAAAATTAATTCTAAAATTTTTTTAAGTAAAAAAATTAAAAAAATAAAAATTAAATTTGACATGTAAAAGATGAAGAAGGGTGAAATTGCAAAAATGTAAAATAAAAAAATCTAAATAAGATAATAGCAACCAAAAAATGAAGACCAAATTTAACCAATGAAAAAAATTGAATGAGGTGAAATTAAAAAAATATGTAATTTAATAAATCATTATAAATAAATCAAATATTAATTAAAAAATATGACTAATTGTGAAGAAAAAAATTAATGTAAAAATAAAAAATTACCAATTTTAAATTGAACTCCTTTAATTTATACAAACCATCCATGAAAAATTAAATATCATCATAAAAAATAGTGTTTAGTAGTTAGATAACTACTTATATGCAACCTAAAAAGTACTGTAGTTTTTTAGAATAGTATATCTCAACTACTTTTTTAAATTAATATTTTATATTTATTAAAATATTAAATTATTTATGACCAAGTTCACTGTAATAGTAAAAAAATGATATAATGACAAAGCCCTAAAAGTTATTCTTACAACTTTTGTCTTTAAAAGCAGTAATATCTATTTAAAAATCAAATAATGTCAAAGCTCCTTCTAGCCAACTTATTTTGTTTTGCTTTTAAGGGAAAATGGATAAATTTTTTATGAAAAAAAGAGAATAATATTTATAATTATAGTCAATTTTATAATAATGAGAAACAAATTCCATAAAAAAAACTCATTTACCCCAAAGATATTTTATTTATATTTTATCTTAAAGAGTAAAGACATTATTATATTATTTCAATCCACCGTATAATAAATTTATAGCTATATTGTTTTCACGGTGGCGTTTTTTAATAGATCAGAAATTTAATGAAGATTATTGATTTTTTTGGATACTCTCGCATCTTCAGCACGTGTTAAATATCACGAGATGTTTTATTTTTAAACATATAAAAATAACTTTTTATATCTATATATCAATTTTTTATTTGAAAAAAAACATCAGTTAACTCTCAAACAAGCACTAACGATGGGGAGACACCCAGTCCCCACGCACGCGCGCAGTTTCACATGCTCTAGTGTCTTTCATTTTCCATTTTCTAAGCCCCTCAAAATTTTCTCTAGGGTTTTCACTCAAAAAGAAGGAAAAATAAAAATCCCACAAACCAAACCCCGATGGCTGAAGTCATTAACATGCCGGTCGATTCCCTTGACCGTCGCGGAGGGAGTGGTGGCGGAGGAGGAGGACGCGACAGGAAGGATAAACCAAGCACAGACGATCAATCATCTCCTCCACCACCTCCTCAGCCTCAACGACGCCGTGAGAGAGACTCAAGAGAGAGACGCGAAGACTTCGATAGACCATTGAATCGACGCGGAGGCGAGTACCATGATAGGAATCGGTCCCCGCCACCTCCGCAACGAGAGAGGGAAAGAGAGTATAAGAGGAGGAGTAGTACGAGTCCTCCACCTCCATTGCCGTATAGAGATAGGAGACATTCGCCGCCGCCGAGGAGGTCGCCTCCGTATAAACGGTCGAGGAGGGAGGATGGTGGGTATGATGCTAGGAGAGGAAGTCCTAGAGGTGGATTTGGAGGTGGTGATCGAAGGTGAGTGGGTTAGGGTTTTGTGTCATTTAGAGAATTTTAATAGTTATTTAGTTAATTGAGGGAGTTTTAATATTCATAATGTCAACAGAAAAGAAAAGAGAAGAAAATACGGTAGCCATTTAGTTAATTGTGCTGTCTATGTGGGTTTTATCTTAAATTCTATGTAATGAAATAATGTTCTGATTTAAGTTCAGTGTGGTTGAACCTGAGCTTAAATTTGAATTCGTAAGTAATTTCATATTTTTAATTGTCAGCGATGAACTGACTGCTGTTAGACTATTAGATTTCATACGTGGACAAGGTGAATCTTGAATTTTTTATCTGGGTGGTTGAATTTGCCTTCGCATTCTTTTATTCGTGCTGTTTTGTTTATGGCTGCAGTTCGTGTTTGCTATAGTTATGACTGTTTTGTTTGTAGTTAATCAAGCCTGAACTCTTTATCCGTGCATAGGAAGTGTTTGCAACATTTGCTTATGATTGTAAATATTTGGCTTAGCAAATTCTTTTATGCAATATTTGTTCACAAATTGGAAACCTGTTTGATGTAGGTTTGGATATGATTATGGTGGTGGATACGAGCGTGAGATGGGAGGGAGGCCAGGGTATGGTGAAGAAAGGCCTCATGGCCGATACATGGGTCGTGGAGGTGGATATCAAGGTGGTCCTTCAGGTACATGCTCAACTGCTTCCAATGATTTTGTTTTAAAATTTTAAATGTGATTTCATGTGCTTTGTATAATTTTTATGCTGGATATAATAGATCTAGGGCACTTATTTACAAGTCACTTTGCCAATAATTAGCAACCTAAGTTGAAGATTTGACTTGATTTGAGCCTTTTGCATCCATTTTTATATCTGATTTTGCTGCTTTTTTAGTGACTTTGGTTTTGTTACAAGGTGTTTCCTACTGAAAATCAATTAGCAAATGAGATCCCGTAGGAAGCTTACTGAAGAATATTTTATTGCTTAAGAAAATTCAACTATAGAACAAAGGACAGTTACTGCCACTTTTTTCTTCTACTAATATTGCTACTGTAAGGCTATTTACTATTATTTTTTGCCGGTGCTGTTTGATGAAATTGAGTTCACTGGGTGCTATTATTGTTGCAGATTGGGAATCAGGGCGTGGTGGTCACGGTGATGCTTCCAACACTGTGTCTGCTCAAAGGCTAGTATTTAGTCTTGTTATGGACTCTAGCTCTGGATGGAGTTTGATTTACCTATCATTGTCAAAATGCGATGCTTGCATTGGTGTTAACGTTTTTGTGAATGAGTTGGCTAGACTTAATCTTTGAGCATTCTCTCTCCTGTTGTTTTCAACTCCATAGATTAGAAATTTTATTGTATATTCTTTATGCTCATCATTCTCACATGGTAACTGTATATTCTTCAGAGAGGGCTTGATGTCATACAAGCAATTCATCCAGGAGCTTGAAGATGATATACTGCCATCTGAAGCTGAGCGCAGGTACAGTGTGGGTCTTGATTTTGGGTTGTCCAATTTGTGACCTGAAAAATGTGAAAGCGAATCATGGCTTTTGATTATGCAGATACCAAGAATACAAGTCAGAGTATATTTCAACTCAGAAACGGGTTTTCTTTGAGGCTCATAAAGACGAGGAATGGTACTTCTCTTCCCTTAGTTAATAACTGATACTTCTGGTGGTTTCAATTTTCTAACAGAACTTGTCTATACGTATACTTAGGTTGAAAGACAAGTATCATCCAACCAATTTGGTTGCAGTCATTGAAAGGTGTGTTCTACTTACGTAGTTAATGAGAAAACCTTGTCAAGATTTGTATTTAGCCTCAGCAATTTTTTCAGTTCATATTTAGTTTGAGTTTGGTTGTTCAATTTTGGTTGCTCATTTTTTTGTTGTTTGGTTGATTGTTCTTTGAAAATGCTTTGTAGGAGGAATGAACTTGCACGGAAGGTTGCAAAAGATTTTTTGCTGGATTTGCAGAGTGGAACATTGGACTTGTAAGATTGGAATTTTTGCCCTTAAAATTTACACATTTGAACCTTGCATGCAGGCCTTTATTTTTATATTGTCCTTTAAAGCTTTCATTTATAATGCAGAGGTCCTGGTGTGAATGCATCATCATCAAATAAACCAGGGCAGGCAAGTGATCTAAATTCTGACGATGAGGCAGAGGCTGGTAGCAAAAGGAGGAGGCATGGTCGGCCACCTGCTAAAGACGCTGATCTTCTTTCAGCGGCTCCAAAGGCTCATCCAGTGAGTTCCGAAACCAAGAGAATCCAAGTAGACATTGAACAAGCACAGGCCCTTATATGCAAACTTGACTCCGAAAAAGGTGTCGAAGACAATATTCTAAGTGGGTCTGGTAATGAAAAAATGAGTAGAGAGAAATCCCATGGGAGCTCCACTGGCCCAGTTATCATCATACGTGGCTTAACGTCAGTCAAGGGCCTTGAAGGTGTTGAACTACTGGATACGCTCATAACCTATCTGTGGAGAGTCCATGGTGTGGATTATTATGGAATGATTGAAACAAATGAAGCTAGGGGTCTTAGGCACGTGAGAACTGAGGGAAAGAGTTCTGATACAAGCAACAGTGGAACTGAATGGGAAAAGAAACTTGACTTGCGCTGGCAAGAGAGATTGAGGGGTCAAGATCCTCTAGAAGAAATGACTGCTAAGGAGAAGATAGATGCCGCAGCAGTTGAAGGTTTGGATCCATATGTCCGGAAGATTAGAGATGAAAAGTACGGGTGGAAGTATGGTTGTGGAGCCAAGGGTTGCACAAAGCTCTTCCATGCTTCTGAGTTTGTGCACAAGCATCTCAAGCTGAAACACCCCGAACTTGTGATCGAGCTGACTGCCAAAGTGCGGGAAGAGCTGTATTTTCAGAACTATTTGAAGTAAGCAGCTTCTTTCAACATAATTTTCTTCTCCTTATTTCATAGATCACTTGACAAATTCTTTATTTTCATTTTCAGTGATCCAGATGCACCTGGTGGCACACCTGTTATGCAGCAGTCATTACTGGTATGATTTATCAAGCCAAATATGGGAGTGTTAAATGTGAAATTTGAAAAAGCAAAAAGTAAAAGCCTATAACAATTAGAAAAGGTCCTTATCTTTTTGTTCATGGGTGTGAGAGGCTGAATAGTGGTATGCTGTTTACAAAATGTGAGGTTAGGTACCTGTAGCCTGTCTTTGTTGAAATATTGCCTTTCACCATATTTTATTTTCTGTGATAGAAATAAGTGAGTGAATGTAACTTTTAGTTTCATCTTTTGTTAGACTCCACCAAAAGAAACGAGGCCTGGTAACTTAAAATATTACCTCTCAAAACTATGCCCTCTCTTGGATAACTACTTTGTTATTCATCTCTGACCACTTAGAGCATGTCAGTTTAGGGTTGTGGCTTTTCTTTGCCATCATTTCCCATTTGGTGTTGGGAAAACAATTCACACACCAAACATGCTCTGATGGAAGTGAAAGCATACACATGATTTGCTTGTCTTGTAAACTCATAGACAAGTGTATGGTCCGCAGAGCCATTTAGGTTGAGTTTCAATGCTCATACAGTAGCCAATAAAAAAATATTAAAGCTGCTTCTCTACAACATTCTCATGATCCGTGTCATGAAATTATTGATAGGTGCCCCCCTCTCCTACACTGGTAGGTAATGATGCATGGTAGCCAATGCTGTTATCATAGATATGTTCCCTCAATCTATAGTCAGTCTTGTTGGGTCAATACTCATTTTGCTACTGTTGTTTTCTAAAGTAATGATGATGAATTCTCCCTATTATTCTTGCATATGATTACTCATGTTTTCCTCACTGCAGAAGGATAAGCCACAAAGGCGCAAGCTTGGTCCAGAAAATCGATTGAAGGATGAACGTGGCAACCGTAGAGAACGTGAAAATAGAGCAAATGGCAATGAAAGATTTGATAGGTCTGAAAATCCACAGTCAGGTGACTTCCAATCTAATGATGGTCCTGATGGAGGAAATTGTGATGAAACAATGTTTGATACTTTCGGAGGACAAGGCATCCATGTACCTCCTCCTTTCCCCTCAGATATAGCTCCTCCACCAGTTTTGATGCCTGTTCCCGGAGCTGGGTAGGTTGAGAGTGGATATATTTCTCTACTTTTTGCAGGGTTTTTTTTAGGAGCTTGTTCTGATTGCTGGTTGTACTTGCAGTCCACTGGGGCCTTTTGTTCCTGCCCCACCTGAAGTGGCAATGCGCATGTTTAGAGATCAGGGTGGTCCTCCTCCATTTGAAAGTGGAGGTAGAAATGCAAGGCCTGGGCCCCAGTTAGGTGGGCCAGCCCCTATTCTTCTATCACCAGCCTTCCGACAGGATCCCCGACGTATACGCAGGTAACTTTTGTTGCAGCCTCTTCCAACCTGATTTTGTATTTTGGGTTGTGTACAAGTGAGCTTTCCAATGTTGCTTCATTTTCCCCTTGAGACTGCTCCCATACCTTTTCTCACATGCAAAGAAAAATTGTCTTTATAGATCAACCTGAACATGTCTTTTCTATGTGAAAAATATTCAATCAATGAAACTTGTTTGGAATGGGGTTCATATAAACTTAGCGTAAGCTGGATTAAGACCCACGCCAATAAAAATGACGTGACACTTGTCATGGATTTCCTTACCAGCTAGTGCTGTGGTTTATACTCTATATTTTTTCAAAGCAACAAGCATAGTTTGTTGGGTTGAATCTTGAGCATAAATCATAAAGTATTATAAAGAATTGTGTTTTTTTAATCCCCCAACCTCTGCAGAGAATGAGAGTTGCACACTTGCATTTTATTCTACAAGTTTAAACCAGTTGACACTGGGAAGTTACCATCTAAGATCTCATGCTTGAAGATTGAGAGAATTAATATAAAACCATTCATGTGGCCTCACCCAATATGGCTTTTTTTTCAGAGACAAGTCAGTTTTTTCAGCTAATATCTCTCAATCATGATGAGCTCCTCTGGATTTTTTGCAGCTATCAAGACCTAGATGTGCCAGAGGATGAAGTCACTGTTATAGATTACAGGAGTTTGTAGGGGTCACTGGTGGCTCATGGGAGGACTTTCAAATATGAATTTTTTTGTTGAGCGAAGGTAATTTACATGCTGGGTGGATGTCTTTTATTTGAGGCAATCCAACTGTAGAAGCGTCTCCTTGTACTTGAAGCTGTATAGGAGGGCACTTCTTTGCGATAATGGTAAATCTGCACACTGAATCGGTAATTAGAAGTGGTCCTGATATTTTTTCTTCATCCCTGCCCACTTTAATGTCTTTAGTAGATGGTTTTCTGTATTTAGGGTTGGGAATATGCAATTATTGACAAAATTGTATCTGTAGAATGGCCTTTGTGCAAAGCAGATTTTCATATAGCTGTTGATTTGTTTTCTGTTTCCTAGTTTTCCATAGCTTGAGAATTTTTTTGTTAATAAAACAAAGTTGGAACCCTAGAGGATCTGATGATAACTAACCAGATGAATGGTTGAGTGAGTATTTATCAGCTGAGTAGTGTATTAAAAACTTGTAGATGATCTCTGGACAGTGCTCCTAATGGATCTTTTGTTTCAGTAAGAAGCTTCGCAATGTCGTGCACTTACCATGAAGTTAGTCTCGGTTTCTCTTCTACTTTCTTGAGGATTGCACTGATGAACTGGTATTGCTTGTACTGAATTCAGACAAAACACAGTCGATCAATTGATTACATTTGGAGGGAGCTAAAAGCAGAAGCAGCCTGATCTCCACCCGTGGGCAATTGTATGCCGTACGCGCTCAACTATCAGCAGGCACCATGCATTGGTGACCTTTAGCAAAATCTTCTTCAAAAACTATCCGTTACCTTTCCAAGTCGATCTAACATGAATTTCAAGCACCAAAGAGCTGAAATAATCCAAAACGATTAACGATCACAAACTCACAAGGGTTCCTAGAAAATGCACAGCTGCAGCTTTGCAATATCACTTGGTGCGTGCTACTCCAGTTACGACGTTTACTAGTAACTAGCTATTTATCCAGTGTGTGCTTTCTCGGGCTGTAATTCAGGCTATTTTTTAAATAAATTGATAATTATTTATGTAAATAAAAAATTATTAATAATAAAAAAATACATATAGGCTAAGATATTTGATCATATAAAATGAGATATTTACTTGTTTGTATCTATTAAATTTACTTAGTAAAATAAATAAAAGATTATAAAAACAAACAAATACGGAACTAAAAACATTATGCAAGGCTAAATATATAAAAAATATTTTTTAAAAATAAATATTTTTTTATAAAATAAAGTTCTCCTATGAAAAATTAAAAGAATTATTCAAAAAATTAAATAAAAAATCATATTTTAAAAAAATTATTCATAAAAATCAACAAAACACACAACCTAGGTTATGAGAGAAGAATAAACTAATAGATAAGAAATTAAAAATAACCACAAAACTATATATTTCTTTAAAAAGTAGTGTTGAATGTTCAAATCATAAAAGGAATTGAGGAAGAAAGGAACCCTAATCGCATAAACTTGTCAAACTCATTACTCATGTTAATAGATAAGAAGCATCGCATATGAAAAAGATTTGAAACCCATTCCACATCAAATAAAAGGTTGAAGGATGAAACAAGAAAAGAAAACCACACAAAAATTGTGATTAAAAGAACAAGAGAAAAAATTAAAATGAAAAATAAATTAGAGAGTATAAAAAAGAATTCTAAATTGGAGGGTTAATTAAAAAATAATTAAACTTTAACAAAAAGAAAAATAAATAAAAAGAATAAAGGATAAATTGAAAACAACAAAAAACATAAACTTTAATTGAAGAATAAAATTGAAAACCAATAAAACTTTAACAAAAGAGTTAAGGAAAAAAAAATCAGATATCAAAAGAATAAAGACATAATTGAAAAAAATAATGTACAACAAATTATAATTTAATGATTAAATTGAAAATAAGTAATTTTTTATAATAGGACCGACAATGACAATAAACAATAAAAAGAGAATTGAAATTGACAAATATAAAAAAAGGGACAAATGTGTACTTTCTTTAAAAAAAAGAGAAAATAAAGAAGAAGAAGAAGAAAGAAACAACCACCAATAAGAAATCAAACATAATATGTTGACATGCATTGCCTCATAAAAAAAAGGACAATGACGTATCTAATGATATGGTGGAAGGACAAGTTTGGTCACCAGATAGAGTCTGCACACACTACCCAAACAATACGGATGCACCTATTCGTTGATGTGTGAATGTGATGCGTCGACATCTTTTATGAATAAAATAATTGTTTTTCAATGTAGAAATACCAGAATACCCTTAATGAACCCGGGGATCACAAAAAAAAAAATTATAATAAGAGTACACAAATGCCCCTAGATGCATGCCTTGATTTTTGTTCTTTCAAAGGGTATAATGTTATTTCTATTGTATTTCAAAATGCAAAAAAAAAAAAGTCATTGGTCCATAACTCAATATTTTTTTTACTTTGAGGTAAATAAGTATTTTAACTATTTTAATGTTTTGAAAAGACTAAAAAACCCTTGAACAAAACCATATTTTTATGGTGCAAAAAATGAAAAATACTAACAAACCCATAACAACAATTTAAAGATTAATGGACCAATTATAAGGATCAAAACACCCTTAATACCATCATATTCTTTTTTCAACTCGGGGGAAAAATGGTAATCTCATTATAGCCATCCATAATAAATTGTCTATTACTACGGTGAAAAATCTAAACTGTGTCTACTGTAATAGTAAAAAACCTACATAATTTACAGTTTTTGTTAAATAGTTATGTGACCCATGCTTCACCATAGGTAAGATATTTTTATTTCCCATAAAAAAAATTATATATGCTGGTTTTTCAACACATTTTTGTAGTTTAAAAAATTTAAATGCAAAAGTTTTTTTATACATACATGTAATCAAATAAATCAAGAACTATGTGTGCTAATAAATAAATAAAAAGTCATTAATGATACCTAAAATAAAAATTAAAAAATCAAGAGACATATTTAAATTAAGATATTTAATATATTAAGACAAGACATTTACTTGATTATGTTTGCTAAAGTTTTTTATTAAAATATTTTTTTATTTTATCAAATGATAATAGAAATAAACAAACATATTAAATTAATTGAATAAAATAAAAATAAAAAATATTATGCGAAACTACATATATTAGAAATATTATTTGAAAATCAATATTTTTTATTTTTTAAAATAAAATTCATCTATAGAAAAGATTAAAAAGCAATTATAGATGAATCATAATCTCTTAAAAAATGAAATACACACAAAATAATGTTTAAAAAAATCTCTATAAAAAAAGTTAAATAAGAAAATGGAAAAATCACAAGTGACTAATATTAATTCAAATATAAATTTAAAAAATATTTTACAAAAAGATATGATGAAAAAAGGTATCAACCAAAAACATTTAGAAGAAAAAAATAATACCTTAAGAGTTGTAACTTAATTTGTCAAGCCTATGATCATAAACTTATTTGAGTTAAACAATTAGTTTTTTTTTTTAATTTATACTTAACATATATATATATATATATATATATATTAAAAAGAAAGATGTGTGCATATATGATCCAGGGCGCCTGAGCCATTGCAAGGAATAACTTGGAAGCATGGGTAAGCTTTCAAGCCCATGCATGTACTCTTAGGCGTGATTTTACTTTTTATTTTTATTTCTTAAGGGATGAACTATTGTTGTCAACCCTTAATTTTTTTTTAACAAAAATACATAGATAAAGTGTCATATGTGACTCAAATTTTGGTCACCACTGTGGTGGTTGGAAAAAAGAGTAGAACATCTTTTATTTTAAAAATCAAATTTTATGTCATTTCAACTCAAAAATACCTAAAAAACACTCTAGAAACATTAATAAACCAATTCATCAACTCAAAATACCAAAAAAAAAGTTCAAAAATCCAAAATCAAACCGGGTTAGATTCTTCTCAATTTAAATTTAATTTTTAGAAAATATTAAGGTTCTAAAAAAAACCATCAGCCTCTCTTATGTTATGAAATATGTTAACAAAAAAAAAAAAATTCCTTTCTGTGTAACAAAAAATAATACAACTAAACTTTTGTACCAAAAATAATTTTTTCAAAAAACATTTATAGGGATATAAATTATATAATTTGTGTTATTTTTAAAGTTTGAAGACCTAAGAGTAAACAAATATCTATCATGCCTCTTATATTTGGTGGTGTTTTTTTTCCCTGTCCCTCCTCTACCAATTCCACCATTGCCTAGAAAATTAATAGCAATCGGCATTCAATCAAGATTAAATCGCCCAAAAAAAATTTGACTCGTGTTTTACCATGGGTTATATTTTTTTTTTCAAAAAATATTATATAGTTTTTTTCATAACATTTTTGTAGATAAACAAATTCTAAGTGAAAATAAATATACCTGATGGTGTAGATCAAAATATTTAATTTTGAAAAATGATAAATATACACGGTGGTGTTTGCTAATTTTTTTTTATTCAATCCAATAATAATAAAAATAGACACACACGCTAAACTAGTTAAATAAAAAAAATATTATGCAAGATTACACATATTAAAAATATTATATAAAAATAATATTTTTTATGCTTAAAAATAGAGTTCATCTATACAAAAGATAAAAACAAAATTTATAAATGAATAAGAAGAACCCCTTAGGAAATTAAATGCATAATAATAAAATAACCATAATTTAAAAGAAGTTCTCTACAAGAAATAAAAGAAAAAAGAGATATTAATCAAAATATTAATATTTTTTTGGATAAAAAATTTAAAAAACCCAGAAAACAATTAAAGAGTCAAGCATTAGTGGACCTAATAAGCCAATTTAGCCTACCTAACCCTTTTAGTTAAGGCCTATGTGGAGGCCTATCCTGATAAGCCTGTAAAACTAAACCCTTCTTGTTTTTTATTTGCTTTCCTTTGGAGTTGATGACATGTCATCCGACCTAATTTAAAAAATTTATTTTGATTCATCTTCTTTCATTCCTATTCTTTCATAATAAATCAAAATTAATTAGTCTTTAATTAGAACAATATCATTGAGAAAAAAATTTGAGGACAATATTAAAAAAATAAAAAAAATTATTTAGTCTATTTACAATAATATGTGAAATGATAAATAATAAAATCTTGCATAGGGAAAACCAATGCCTTTAGTTTTATATTTAACTAAATTATTGATCTACACTATACTATGAGTTAGATCATTTTTGTTAATATATAAAAAAATATTTAAACATTGTTAATATTTTTTTTGGTTGAAAAAAAACATGTGGAAATTAATTTGATATGACACAATCACATTGACAGATCCAAAAAATAACTTAAATGATTATTAAAAATATAATTCAAATCAAATTAATTATTTAAAATGAGTTTTTTTAATAAAGATTGAGATAACTAACATATTTGATCACTTCGGGTCAACTTGTTAATTTACATCCCAAGTCATGAGATGAATAGAAAAAAATTAAAAAACTCAATTTTAATAAATTTAATATTGAAGAATAAATTTGAAAAAAATTAATTAAAAAAATTAAAAAATAATTCAAATCAACTTGGATAAATTTGTCAAACCTGCGTCTCAAGTCATAAAACTAAAATAACCCAATTGAAAACAAATTATAAAACTTAATTCTCAATCAACACAATATTGAAATATAAAATTAAAAAAATTAAAAAATAATTCAAATCAACTTGGATAAATTTGTCAAACCTGCGTCTCAAATCATAAAACTAAAATAACCCAATTGAAAACAAATTATAAAACTTAATTCTCAATCAACACAATATTGAAATATAAAATTAAAAAAATTAATATAAGAAAATACAAAAAAAACTAAAATTAACCATAATTAACTTGCTAAACTTATAATCCAAGTTATAAAATAGAGATAACTTAGAAAATATGCTAAAAAAAATCACAAAACTTAATTTTCAATCAATATAATATTAAATGATAAAATTAAAAAAAATCAATTAAAAAAAACCTTGAGTTAATAAAGTTAAACTTATTAAACGGACAATCTAGATCATGAATTTGAAATAATTTTATAAAAAATAAATTTAAAAATTATAAAATAAAATTAAAATTTAAAAACAAACATATAATAATAATAAAAAAACAACGATAAAGAAAAAAACATTATTCTAGCCAATAATGTTATGTGAGGAGGTAAAAAACCTTAATTTTTTTTTGTTAATCAACTAAATATTAAAAAATAAAAGTTAATAAAAAAAACTAAAGTTGACTAATTTAACTCACTAAGCTCACCATTCATTTAATGAAAATGAAATAATTCAATAAAAAACAATTCTAATATTAAATAATAAAATTAAAAAAAATAAAAATAAAAAATAAAAATCAAAGGAAAGAAAACCATCCTCTTCTAGTATTTTTGTTAAGAAACAAGCAACCACATTTTGCATAACCTTACAAATTGGAAAATGATCCCACATGCGATGCTTCTTTAGCCACGGGAAGCAGATGGCATCCATCTTGAATGCTAATGGACTGGTGTAGAATTCATACAAGTCTTGTATCTCCCTCAACCTTGACTTCCCAATGAACTTAAAGAAGTGCGGAAATGCGCAATCTTATGGTATGAAGATCAAGTGACACAAGGAAACTAGCGAAGGCAATTATGTTTGATCGATTCTATCAAAACTTGAGACGGATATGGAACAAATGAGGCACCTGGGTCAGATAAAAACCAGAAATTCAACTCTTTGATGCCTTGGCTTTTATAATTTGACACACTACATGTACACATGTTACAAAACAAACTTACTGGGGGCGTTGGGATGGGGGAAGGAAAATGAAGGGCAAGCTAGCCCGACTCAAAGGGAGCAATGATACACAGTTTGATGAACACACTTCCTCTGTCCTCCAAAACAGTATTTCTACCATGGATTTAGTTGACAGCAAACATAAGCTTTCACTTCCGATGCTTCTTTGATGGAGGCTCTGCTTGGGGCTCCGCCTGCTCAATGTGAAAACTTTAAGTACAATGAAACTTGGAAATCTCAAGGGAGCCATTATTTTACAAGTAAAGTTGATATCTGCTTTCTCAAAAGAAAAAGAATGTTGATATCTAAGATTTGTTTGGCTGCACTATTCCAATTCAAAAGTAATGCCAAAAAACAAGTGCGAGATGCTCAACGATACATATCATCTTGGTCATAGGGAAAATTTTAGCTGTAGGCATATACTCAAATTTATGCAGATGAACAATTGTCAAGATCAACAGAACCATGGAATAAGCTAAAAACTAGGCAATACCAAACCTTTCAACCAGTGCAAACAACCTCACCATGTAGTTTTTACAAGGTACTGGAAAGATAATATATGATGCGTACAGATTGTGTACACTTCTTTTCTTCTAAAAAAGGTTGGACAAGGTTTTTCTTTACTGGATCACCTATGTTCACTCATACTGTAAAAAGTTGAGTTTGCTCCATCGCTAGCAAGTTTGCATATTGAATGTTCATATAAATGACTGGCATTTAGATGTAATCAAGAAGCATTTACTTTACCCTCTAAACCGACTGGTTTTCAAGCTTTGGTTAAAGATAAGTTTTTTTCCTCCTTTGATAAAGAAAACCTTGATAATGAAAAGAGTAGATCTACAACAACAAAATGAGGATACTACAGCAGACTAGCAAACCCAAAAAAAAAAACTAAAGCAGCCCAATCTTGTCGAAAAGCACCCCTAAAGGCACTGGAAGCATGAGGCCCTGATGATATCCTCATAGATAATGAGAATTGATAATATGTTCAAAATGATTTTAAGTATTCAATATAAGCACTTGGTGCAATGAAGTCATGGCTCCTTACCATATAAACTTTTTTAAAAAGTAGCGATAATAACAATGCTCTACATTGAATAAATGCAAACCTGTCAATACCATTATTATGCTGTGTTATAAAAGGTATCTACCATATTTGGCCATTGAGCATGTGTGAGGAGAACGTGTAGAAATAGAAATTTCAATTGCTTATTAATGACACGTATCGAGAAACAAGGAGACGAAGCAACAATGTTAAACAGATGGTTTGTGTGAAAAATGGATAGAAAGAGAAGAAAATAGATTCTTCTTGCTTCTCTGACGGATCTGGAGCTTGAAGAGTCTAAATCACAGGCTTTCACTTTTAGGGGAAAAAAGGGCTGCTCGTAACTTGAGAGATCTCCTCTAATGATCAGGTGTCACCGCAGGTTAGCTTATTCTCAATCTTTCAGATTTAATTTGAGTTAGGTAGAGAACTTTCAATCTTGGGGCAGATGCTTGCCACAAACTAGTTCTATACAATCAATTTTTTTCAACTATAGTTTAATACAATTCTCAGTGTCAAGTTAAAAGTCATATCATTAATGTTAGGTTTAGAGAGCCCTAGTATTGATCAAGAAATCGGGGCTGACAGCATTAGTTTCCCTGTTACAATTTGGATGACCCGCAGGGCGTCTATCAATACAGACTTCACCTTAAGGCTCCGCCTTCATTCCACATCCTTGAAAGTAGTACATCTTGGTAAAATATGAATGGAATAATTTGGTTCTCTCCTCTGTTCATTAGGGAATATCAAGAACTATGACACTGGGGGTGTTTAAATTAAACTTGGAATCTAATGTTTGATTGGTACTTCCTGAAAAGAGAGAGAGAGAAAGCCCAATCTGTGTTCTAGCGCAAGTTCATCGTTATTGAAAAGGAATTATTCTTTCTTCGTTATGCACCATTTCTGGAATTTGAACCCTACATTGGACATACAATTATTTGTAAATTTTCAAATGTGGGAAGTATCTAGATGTGGAAAATATATATCTGTATAAGCTTTTCACAGACAAATAATTAGATATTACTACCATATAACTTTAATATTTTGCATAATTATGCTCAGAAGAATTATAACGTCATTTTGGATGAGAATGGACAATCCTATGTGTAAGAGAGAAGTGCCAGCTAGTTCTCAATAATAAACACTGATTTAACAGGACTATCTCTCAATCTTCTTTCTATAATGAATGGTTAGGAGATTACGACTCTTCGGTCTTTCTACTTTGTAACAAAGGAGAAAGTATTGATGCACAATCAAAATACCCAGGACAATAGTTGTAGATCCTTTTTAATGCAAATATTTGCTTTTCTGATAAAATGCAAGCAAGCAATTTTTCTATGGGTGCACAAAGGTAGCAGTAACTGCAAAAGACACACACAGGAGGTATTATCAACATACTTTGCAAGCATAAGCCTTTCGGGCCTAGATGGACACTAAATTTTTTGAAAATGCTGCACAGCATGGAAGAGGCAATATCAATAGTATAAGAAGAAGAGAGTTTTGGGAGCTTAGCAGCAAAAGAAAGAAGAGGAATGGAAGCCCCAATGTAATGAAAGTGAAAAAAAGCAACAAGTAAGAAGAGATTGCTTACAGAATTTGAAAGCTGCTCGCGAATGTAGGCCATTGATCTCAACATGGCACCTAATGTATCTCTGGAAACCTGAAATTTAACCTCTGACTCTCCCGTAGTTGTTTCAGTGTCTTGAAGCTGAAACCATAGAAGAAAAGAATAAAGTTTCCAAATGAATAATAAACTATGACAAATAAAGGTAAGCACACACCTCAATGAGACCAGAAAACCATCTGTAGGAATGAGATAACTGCCGTAATTATTTATTAAACATAAGTTCAAATACAATAAAGTGGGTAGAACAGGAGCAGAGAAGAAAATCACATTTCTCTGCGCTTGTATCCATTAACTAGCCTAGGTCCTGTCTCATCTGGTTCTGTTCTGATATGATAAAATCAAATCCTAGTCTGCCACAAGCACATGGACAGATTTCTCCAAATCTATCCTACATCACGGCTATTCAAAGCAACTGCCTTCATTTGGGTTGAAATAGAGAAAAAAGAATAAGCATGTTCATACTATTTGAATTAGAAGCATTTGCCCATTAGGAATCTCTACTGCAAAGAAGAATTGTGGGATTTTTATGGTAAAAGGCAGAGATCGAGTAAAAATCACTTAGTCAATTGGGGATCTGTAGCAACTTCTAAGCCTGATGCTCAAGAGGAGTTCAGCATACACCCTGAGGTTTGGAATTCAGGGTGTGCCCATTGAAGTCCGGACTGGTACCTCTGTTATCACCAAAAAAACAGAGAAGAAAGAGGTGCATTGATGAATGGGTCCATAAGAATAACACCCCAGTGGGTAAATTAATAAGGCTCTTTCCTCTAGGAACAGGTTCTATATATTGCATAAGGTCATTTACAGCAAATCAAGTGTTCAAATGAATACTCAGATCCCAAGATCGGTTCAGCAATTACATGCTGGCAATGGAAAGACAACTTGTAAGACCTCTCACAATAATTTTCTGTTGAGGCAAATCTTGTAGTATATAATATTTTTTTCTGAATGTATTAGAATGCCTGTATGGCATAATGCTTCAGTGGCTTTTAGAAGAATTTCCATAGAGGATATTCAACAGGATTGGAGAGCACTTTTGTCTTCATTACTATTTTCGCAACCTTGTGGAGGATTCCTGATTCTATGTTTGGATTCACTGTCTTTCCTTTCTAATAATAACATGATGAACAATAATTAAATTCCTAAACTCGGTTCTCTCATTTTATGATATCTTGAAACACAACATTTCAAAGCTTCCCATGCCAGAATCCAGATGGGATTCATCATCACATGAATTTTGAAGAAATAAGTGCATTGATAGACATGGGAAAAAGTTAAAAAGTAATCCCCAGCATTGAGACAAATTTGGAATACAAAGATTGTGAGGGTGAGGTAGAAACACTGGTACACACCCCACACAACTTATTAGGTTCGTATAAAAATGAAAGTTCGATGAACTTAATGTGAGAAATATTAGAAAGAGAATCATGCAATTAAAAAAAACAGATTACAAAGATGAAATTCCTTTGGCTAAAAAAGTGTCTGATCAGAATTATGTGCTGGAAGGCTGCCTTCTCATGTTCTGGAAACAACCATTCAACCACAAGTTTAATCCTTTACCATTTTTTTCAGTTTAGATTCTCGTATGACAGAAATAAATTCCTTCAGCCAAATGCTACAAATAGAGATTTATATCATAATTCCAGATTCACGCTTTCCCTTATGTTTTTCCAATGCTATCCGACTCCACTTTTCAACCTATGTATTCCTACTTCACTCTTTTACTCATCTTCCGTATTTCACCACTCAGTGCAAGCTTTACCACCAACTTAGGTAATCCTAAACCACACTATATGGGTAAGAAATTCAAGACTAACCACCAAAAAAATAAAATAAAAAAAAAACAAAAATGAGAGGAAAAGACATGCATCCATGCCTGTCAATGCTGCAGTAAGAGCATGGCTCCTCAACTACATATCAGCCTATGGTCCAAATGGACTTCCTTGATCCATAATAAGCTAGTCATATGCATAATGCATAAAACAAAGCTCAAACAACAAATGCTGAGTCATTAACCAATTTTTTAATTTGTTAAATTCATTAATGCCTAAACATGAAGACCACTTTTACTGTCAGGATTAGTGTCTCTAAACCATAGAACAGATGAAGAGAAGACAATCAAGAAGCAGGATGAATATTAAATTATGAAGAGCCACGTTAGAGACATAGCCATTGGCACTTTTCTTAAGCATGCATAGAAATGGCATCTCTTCAGTTCACATGTTTTGGAAAAGAGGGGATAGCGTGTATTCTGCAGCAAAAAAATTGTCCTTCATTGATAGTTGCTTATTTATTAAAAATAATTTGTCTACAAAGCAAGAGGATGAAGCACATCCAATTCAGAGTTCAGACTATGCCCTTGGCTGAGATTGGCTTGAGGTCCTGAGACCTGTCCAAACTTAATTCAAATCTTATATAAAGCCACACATAAACCATTTATGCAAGATACAGGGATAACATGCTAACCAATCTACAAAACAACATCTGGAACCAGTAGCTTGTTTTGCTTTTCTTTTATCTAATGAAAGTGGCAGCACAAAATACAAAAGGTTTGTAGATTTCATTAGTGGCTGGACCTCAGTATCATATTTATTTTTCGTAAAAGAAGGTCTAGTTTTGAGTTACATACCTTCAGATTGATAACTGCAACTCTGTTAGCTGGTGTTGAGAGCTGTTCACTGATGTATGCCATAGACCTCAACATTGGCTCCAATGTAACTCTTGAGAGTTGAAACTTAACCTCCAATTCTGTTGATGGAGTCTTGCCATAATCTTGCAACTGCAGTAGTTCCACACAAACTATATGTAAGGCGCCCCAAATCAGTTGTCAAAATACACAGCTAGAGAATAACAAGAGTATTATCTACAGTTTGCTAAAGATTAAAACATGAGCATTTGACACACTTAAATAAAAAAAACAGCATAAATACATTTTAAATACTTAAAAATGTTTGGTGTATTTACAAAGTGACCTGGGGGAAGTCAACAGTCAAAACACTTCTTCCCATAGTGGCTAGATGACAATTTCCTGACTATTATTGAAGTTTTAGTTCATTACACGCATACCTTCAGGTTGATGACAGCAACTCTATTCCCTGTTGTTGAACTCCTGTTCTCCATCACCCAAGTCATTGATTTGAGACAAGGAAGAACTGCCTACGCAAGAGTTATAAAAAGCCAAGTCAGTGGGTTTTGCTATAATTTAAACTCCAAAGGACATAACAATTAATACTTGATGCAGGGGTTCCCTTAAGTACCATGTTACCAGGAGGACCATCATCACGCTGAAGGGACACAGGGGCCATACGGGGAAGATTCAAATCAGCAACAGATTGAACTGGAGTGCTAGTATCATTCAGATTAAATCGTTGGGTAACTTCATCTTGCGGTGGCCATAACAATGGAGTAGTATCTGATGCTGAAGTTGATGTCTTCCTATCATCATTACCAGTCCCAGGAGGTGAAACTTTGGCCACATTTTTCTTCACAACAGCGACCCTCTTTCCACCTTCTCTAAGAGCAACCATTGCAACATTATAAGTCTCTGCAGCTATTGCCCCTTCCTCTGCATATTTTATTGCTTCTCGACATAGATTGTTGTATCGCAAAGTAAGAGACTCTTGGCCAGGCAAATCACCCCCGTGGTCATCCATTCCTGTACTGATTTTGGCATTTCTCGTCCATCGTTTTAAGATGTAATGAGGTGGCAATGTCAGAACATTTGTCACTGTGAAGACTGTCAAAACATGTCTACAAAGAATGCCTGAATACTCAAACATTTGGCAGCTGCAGTTTGCTCTCATTTCCGGACAGTTTAAGGAAACAATATAGGCCCTTTGGTCATCCTCAAATTTTGCAACCCTGAATGTGCTGATAGCAGGATCACCCCCCATCCTGTTAGCAGTATATACAAAAGTTTCAACCAACTCTTCTTGAAATTTTGCAAATATTTTTCTCGTATAAAGATTTGCTGCTTGTTTCTCCATAGGAGATGGCGTCCTCAAAACTGGTGTGGTGCAAATTGTATCAAAATCTGCTTCTAACTCTCTTTCGAACCAATTATCTAATGCTCTTTCATACTGTCTAAAGAACATTGGCAATGTGGTCTGTTGGTTCACATAACCATCAAAGAAAGTACCATCAAATCCTTGATTTGGACACATTACAGCAAAAAAAGAATCCCGAAAGTACACTGGAACCCATTGAGCACGAGCATCATATAACGATTGAAGCCAGTCATGTCCTCTCAGATCATATTTGTCAAGAATATCCCTCCATGATGATTCAAACTCCTCAATAGTTTCAGTCAAGTTGATACAATTATACAGTTCCAATTGAAAATTTGGATGTGCATTACATACATGAGCCAATTTTTCTTGGCCTTCTCTTAAAACATGCCATTTACAATAACAGTGTCGGGCATCAGGAAACACCTGAGAAACTGCTGTCTGTATGGCCCTGTCTCGGTTGGTGATTATAGAAGCAGGCTGTTGATCATACATTGCTGTTAGAAATGTCTTGAACAACCAAACAAAAGAAGCTTCAGAATCATCAAGAAGTATTGCACAGCCAAATAAAATTGTTTGACCGTGATGGTTCAAACCTGTAAATGGGGCAAATGGCACCCTATATTGATTTACTCGAGAATTTGTGTCAAATGTAACTGCATCACCAAAATGAGTGTAAGCAGATCTTGACCTTGCATCGGCCCAAAAAACATTAGCCATGCGATTTTCATCGTCAAGTTGAATTGCATAAAAGAAACCAGGATTCTCAGCCTGCATTTTCTTGAAATACTCCAGCAGATTCTGAGCATCCCTTCCTAGAGTCCTCTTTTGGTTATTGGGCCTAACAATATAATTCACTGTTGTAGAAGTCTTAATAACACGATTTGGTTCGGCAGGAGGAGTATTCCTAACTCCATGGTTTGTCTCTGCTACAGGTGCATGGTTTCCATCCATTGACAGATACATTACACCACTTGGAACAACTCCCACTCCTTGGCCAACACCACTAGTAACAACTGCTGCTGGTTGGCCAGCACCACTTGGAGAAACTCCCACTCCATGCCCAGTTTCAGCAACACTCTTTGCAGCACCAGCAAAATGCCTGCGGGGCCGAAGGTATTTCACTTTCCTGAGACTAGTAGTTGAATGGTTATGCGCCTTTACAAAGTGCGTCACAACCCATTTTCCTGGACTCTTCAACTCTATTCTAAGCATAGCATGACAACTATAAGCAGACCTTCTCTTCAAACCCTCCCTGCCACATACAAACTCTCTAGCAGCCATCGCCCCATCAGTTTTAGGACGGGTAAAATGAGCAACGTTGGTGCTAAAACCTAGGCATCTAGCATAGTCATCATAGAAAGTCTTTGCAGCATTCTCTGAATCAAATTCCATGCCCACACACGGCTCATGCAGCTCAGCAGCCCCATCCTCGTCATGCTCCCCGTTATTCGCTTCTCCACTATCATTTGGTTCTGAATCTCCATCATAGGCCACCCCACGATGACCCATCCCCTCTTCACCATCGATCACATGAACATCCATATCAAAAACCCTTCGTTTTCAAAACTAAACCCTGGCAATCACTCGAAACCGCACTTGCATTTTAATTCTCTATTGAAGCAAAAGAAGGACACACAACCTGTACAAAATTGGGAAAAAAATAAAAAACCAAAAAAATGATCTTTGAGACATGAATTTAAAAGAAAAGGGAAAACTAAAACAAAATAATATAAAAATTAGCATTCTTTTTTATTGAAATAAAACTTAGCATTCTTTAAAAAAAAAGAGGTTACAGCTTCCATGTTTAACCAGCTGATACAAACAAAACCCACCACGGAACAACACAAAAACACACCAAGAAAGGCAACAGAATTGAATTGAATTGAATTCAGTTCAGTTCAATTCAATTGAAGGTACTAAGCGATTAAAAACCTTAAAATTGCAGGATCAAGTTTAACTACTAATAACAGAGAAAGAGAGAGAGAGAGAGAGTACCTGGTAATTGAAATTGAGTGAATTCAGAGAGGGAGAGGGAGTTGGTAATTAGGGATTAATCAAAGTTTTTCGAATTGAAGGAGGAGAGTGAAAAAGAAAGTGAAATTAAGAAGTGGAAAACCCTACAACTTTTTTTAAAAAAGCAAATTACTAAAGAAGCCCCTAAACTTTAGTTCATTGCGCAATAAAACCCTCGTGAGCTCGTGTGGGACTGGGAGAGGTCCTTCATGTGACCTGGCTGGCAACCGGGCAGGGGATAATCTCAAAAGTGATCCTTCATGTTTTAATTTATTATCATATAGTCATTGGATCTTAAGTTTTTATTCATTTATTTTTATCTTTTTCTTCATAACGATTTTATGATAAGATTATGAATTAGGCGAGACGTTCTGTGTTATCTCACGCACATCCTAATTCTTTGATATCATGTGCAGACGGGTTAGGGTAAGGAACCAAGATAAGATAGTCTTGTAATACTGATTATTTTTTAAAGTTTTGTTTTAAAAAAATATATTAAAATAATTTTTATTTTATTTTTTAAAATTATTTTTTATAATAACATATTAAAATAATAAAAAAAATTAAAATTTTTAAAAAACAGAATAGGAACCCTCTAACAAAGCCAATGCTAAAATTTACTTGATAATTTGTGGTATTAGTTTTTCAAAATTGATATTTGTTTAAATATCATTTGATTCTTTTAATAACTATTGTGCCTTTATAAGTGTTTGTTTAGTGTTGCAGTAGTTTTTGTTTTTTTTAAATATTTTTCAAATTATTTTTTTGTATAAAAATATATTAAATTAACTATTTTAAATGTTTTTCAAAGATTTTAATAGACTTATATAAAAAAATAAAAATAATATTTTAATATATTTCAAGTAATTTTTTTTAAATTTCTACGCTATATTAACAATCATATCCTTCGAAATATAAAATATCATTTCTTTATTTTTTCATTTCTTGATTTGAAATTATAAGAAAACAAAAGGTTAATGTAAAGTGACTTGATCAATCTTTCATTAGATAAAGGGACTCGATTGAATATGTCTCTAAGTAGAGGGACGTATAATGTCGTACTACGTTTCCACAAATCTTCTCGCTCTCTCTCTTGTCTGTAATACACCAAAAAACCCAAAACCCCACCAGAGAGATCAGAGACTGAAGCAACTCAAAATTCATAGAGAGAAGAAGCAAAGAAGACAGACAGACAGACAGACAGACAGGTAGAATGAAGAATATACCTCTGCTTTTGATGGGTTGTGGGGGCGTTGGTCGCCAACTCCTCCAACACATCGTGTCCTGCCGATCCCTCCATGCCCAACAGGTTCCCTCTTTTGTCATTCTAATCATTCTCTTCCATTTTAAGCTCAATACAACTTTCTTGGAATGGGTTTCTGTACGAAAATAGAAACGTGCATTCAAAATGGACTTCGAACATTTTCTTGTGTGAAAGATGAAACCTTTGCATTTTGGGTGGTATTGGCAGGGTGTTCATTTGAGAGTAGTTGGAGTTTGTGACAGTAAATCGTTAGTTTTTGCATCTGACGTGATTACTAGAGAGTTAAATGATCAAACTTTATCGGAAGTTTGCCGGGTTAAGTCGAATGGTTCATCTCTTTCAGCTCTAGGTGATCTGGGTGAGTGCCATTGATAAAGCGTCTTTGGTCTGATGATAGTGAGGGTGGATTTTAATTTGTTTTTCTTACTTTCTTAATGAAGGTGAATGCACAGTAAATGGGAATACGGAATCCAAGAGGAAAGTTATGGACATTGCAGCTCTTCTCGGGAAGGCAACAGGTTGGTGCGTTTATGAGTTTTGATCTTGATCTTGTCATTTTGTCAGCAAAGCTCATCAAAGGTTTAGGCTTTTCCTTATCGATGCCTAAGCCGTTGATTTCAATTTTGAAAAAAGAAAACAGAAAAAGAAAGATTATCTTATTATTGATTATGGAATCTGATTATTGATTTGAGCTGAATTTTGAAATGTGGCCAAGCGTACAGCTTTGAAATGCTTTGAAATGTGGTCAAGCGTACAGTTTTGAAATGCTATAATTTCTGTCATGAGATTATTTTGATTTTATTATGTGGTAGGTTTGGCTTTTGTGGATTGTTCTGCAAGTTCGGAGACTATTAGAATGCTAAATCAAGTTGTTGATATGGGATGCTGCGTTGTTCTGGCAAATAAGAAGCCTCTTACTTCTACAATGGTAATAAACTTGTAGCCATCCTTATTAGTTTGTGATAAAAAGAAAAACAATTATGGGACTAGGGGCTTTTGGATCTTCAATCCATACTTGTGCCCTTTTGTTTCATGTGGAATTGCGTGAGTAAGCCAATGAACTTGTATGTTTCAACTCTGAAATTACAGTTATACCCTTGCTGATAAAAATTTCATTGCTGATGTTTAATCCATCATAAACAATGCAATTGGTAGCCTTGCTGTGAGAGTGAAGATGATAAGAGGGAGAAGTGAGGTGAAAGTTCAATTTTTTTTTTCTACTAGGTTTTATGATGAATGATGATTTAAATAAGATTCTTTGCTCTCAATTTCCTTTTGCTATCCTTCTCTATGTCCCAAATATAAACACACTTTTCTTCTGGCCATTATTTTAACGGTAGCTCCAATTTCTTTTACATTTCTATTATTGTTGAGAGCTTTTGTAGATTTGATTTCAGTTAAGCATGTGAATTATTGTCGAGAACTTTTGTACCATCATGCAGGAAGATTATGACAAATTGGTCTCTTATCCGCGTCGTATCCGGCACGAGTCAACTGTAAGTGAAGTTTTTTGTTTGTGTAGCTAGAACATCTATTTCCTCAACTTTACTTTAAAATGTAAAGAAAGAAGGATTTGAAACTGAATTCTTGTAATTTTTGTTGCAATATCCTGTTAATCCACTGATAAATTGATGCAAAACCTTAGTTTGTTGAAAGCTTCTCTTGCCTGGGGTTGTAGTTCAATTACATGTATTATCAACAACATTAGACTTGTGGTTGTCTTGTGTCAAATTTCAGATTTGTATTAACTAATATCAGATTCGAGCGTTTTGAAATAAATTCAATCTTTTGTTTGGTGGTTGAGGAATATATATGTAAATACAAGATTTTCTCTGGTGACATAAAGTTAGCAAAACATGTTATGGAGCCTTTAAATCTGTTTCTTTCACCGCTCTCATGCTTGATTACAATCACTTAGCAGGTATGGATAGGGTTTGTATGGTTGCCTTTTCATGGTTTGGTTATTTAATGCAATAATAATTGTTTGATGCTAGATATTGTTTAAATTGTGTTATGATCTTCTTAGCATAATGATTTCTACTGACTTGAAGTTATTTTTGACAGGTTGGTGCTGGCCTTCCTGTCATAGAATCCTTAAATCGATTACTTTCATCAGGAGACCCTGTCCATTGTATTATTGGGAGTTTGAGCGGTACCTATTTTAGCAAGGCTCTGCTTCAATGCTCAAATAGTTGGATTATGCATCTGCTAAATTGTGCATTTCAATATGATTGTATTTGCACTTGCTTAATGGTTCATTTACGTGCTTTGTTGTATACTTTTATAACAGGTACATTGGGATATGTTATGAGTGAGGTTGAGGATGGAAAGCTGTTTAGTGAAGTTGTTAAAGCTGCTAAAAATCTTGGATTCACTGAACCAGGTCTCCACGTAATTATTTTTATTTGCATGCGAATCCTGTTCTTGACAGGCAAAATTTATGACTTTTAAATATGTATGCATGCATGCATAGACAAATGTGTAGAAGTATGTAATGAATTTAAAATAATGTTCATAAAACTCTAATTTGAGCTGCAATTGGTGTATCTCCCAAAAGAGTTGTATACTCTTACGTTTGATCAGATCTTGACAGCTCGACTCTTGGGGCCAGCATAGTGCTGATTACTTCTTTACATCCATCTCTTATGTTGGCAACTGTTGAATGACTAAAACAGAATGTGGACAAATTCTGGTTCTTAAAAAAAAGGGGGATTCAAAAGTTACATTACATGCTTGAAAGCTATCTATGAACTTTTTTTGATCCAGTTATTTCATGAAACAATTTGCTGATTATTTCACTGTTCTACATCTACTACGCTCTTGCATTTCTTGTCAGAAACGGCTGATTTACTGATCTTAAAAACTAAAAGTTATACGCACAGTTTCCTAGCCACCTTAACATTAGAAAGAAAACATAGCAAGGATTTGCTTTTAACTCCGCCTTTGGTCTTCCGTATACTAGCAAAGACATTAGGGAGTTTGATTTTCTGTCAACATGTTCTTCTAACTTAGTTTCTTTGCTGCAGATCCACGTGATGACCTCAGTGGGATGGATGTTGCAAGGAAGGTTTGCATTTATATTCTCATCTGCTTGACTTTGGAATTTGATTATCTATATCCTATTAAGCCTCGAGGCTCCTGGTTGTGATGCATGCAAATCTGAATATTCTATTTAAATGCATATGCATGTTGTTTCTTGAGTTTGTAATTTTTCATTTTTTTAAGTTATTTCTGTACGTTTCTTTCCAAGAATATTCCTCCATTAGTTGAAATAATTTCATTGCTCACCCATCCAGCTATACTATTATGTTGCTTAAAACTGATTGTTTTGATTTCCAAAAATTACACATGATATGGTTGCAGATTATCCATCAATGATATCCTTAGTCTTAAACTTGATTATGCTCCTAACAATGTTGGGTGTTGTCATGATAGTTGCAAAATTCTCCAATAATAATTACACATTCAAAGTGCTACAAGTTAACTATGATAATTCTTCATTGATGAGGATACAGATGAAATTGTTCAAAGGTCAAGCTATGTCTTTACCTGCTTTTCTGTTAGTGGGATGGTTTATCTTCCTTTCGTTTTTCACTTCTTTCCTTCCCACCAATGTGGTCTTCTGTTTGATGCATAAGAAAAACTTGATACTATATATTCAAAACAGTATCTTATTCTTCTTGTATTCTAAACAGGCTTTGATTCTGGCTCGACTTCTTGGGAGAAGGATTAACTTGGATAGCATTAAAGTAAGTTCTAAGTCACTTCCTTTCCTATCTTCTATTTAGTAGAGTTATAATATAGCAATATTAATGATCATTTCAAACCTCAACCATTGATGAACTAATAAATTCTTGAATCACCATTTCTTCTGCTTTGTAGATTGAGAGTTTATACCCTGATGAAATGGGACCTGATGCAATGTCTGTTGAGGAATTTTTGGGTAGTGGTATTGTATCACTGGACAATGATGTTCAAGAAAGAGTTAAAAGGGCTTCGTTGAATGGCAACGTGCTTCGTTATGTCTGTGTAATTGAAGGATCGAGGTATTCTTTCCAATCTTAAAGGATGCATGTGTGTGCATAAACATGTCTGGTTGCGGGAATGCATGTGCTTTTGTGCAAGTATTTGAGGGATTCACTGTGACCATCTGTTACAACGTTTGAAATACTAAATCTGTCTGCTCAAAGTTTTGTCTAAACTATGATGTAGATCGTACAAGTAGTTTATGGAGTTCCTTGACATGGGTACTATTCGATTCTTAGCAGGTGTGAAGTTGGCATTCAAGAGCTCCCCAAGGATTCTCCTTTGGGTAGATTGAGGGGCAGTGACAATGTGGTAAGCCCTAATTTCTCCTGATCATCCCCTCTTTTTTTCCATCCTCATTATGTCTAATTGGGCTGATCACTAATGATATCTGGTGATGGAATATCACTTTTTTATTATGATTCCAATTGACAGTCTGTTTGCAAAATCACATTTTGAGGGACACGTTCACAATTTTGTACTCATCTTCCTTTTCTTCTTCCTCAAAAAAAAAAACAAAAAGGGGGGGTTAAATAGGAGAATAGCCAGACAAATCAGTAGATTTCCTCCTATGTGGTCCATCCCAAATCTTCTAACGCAGGCCCACTGAACCATGTTGTCTTTGGTAGCGCTTTGAAGTTCCAAGTACTAATGGGATATTGCAATTATGTGTATGTAAGCATACATATACAGACACACATAGGAGGAGAGGACCTGATGATTCAAAGGCTAAACCACAAGTTGCAGGTCTTTAATGAAAATATGTTTACTATGCATATTTTTAGGATTTAGGAAACTTTGAAAGATAAATTTATCATGTGTAATGTACTTTTGATTTTCCATACAATGTGATGTCATATTATACCATCATGTCTAGAACTTCACATGCTTCATTTGATGCAATTGCAGTTGGAGATATACAGCCGATGTTACAACAAACAACCTTTGGTTATTCAAGGCGCTGGAGCTGGCAATGATACCACAGCAGCTGGTGTGCTTGCTGATATCCTGGATATTCAGGATTTATTTCCTTGAAAAGAGTAGACAGTGCAAAATTCATGTTGAAGACCAAAGAGTTGAAATTACCCTGTGCATCGTCTTGTTGCACAGCAAAAGCCAGTTCTGGAAAAATAGAGTGGAGAATTTCATTTGGAGTCCACTGTTTCATTTGGCTCAAATCTGCAGGATTCACCTGGCACCTATTATTGCTGGCAGCTCAATTTTTGAGATGATGATGCGTGCATAAAAAGAAAAAAGACTAGTTAAAATAAGCTTCTGTGTACGTGAAGCATGCTTATCATGTCAGGATGATGTATCATGTTGGGCTGTGCTTGCCATTTTCTGGAGTATGTGATCTCACTGAAATTAAAGAATGCCAAGTTTGAAGTCTGAGTGCAAGTCATCTTTTGGCTTAATATTTTACTTCTCCGGTGTATTAACACAAGGGAGTCTTTGAGCCCCTGTAATTTGAACGGTAACAGTCTCTTGACTTCTAAATTGGAGTTGGGAAATTGGAAGTGATTTCGTTGGCCATGACCCCTTTTACATGTGATTGTGAGGGGTTGTCTCCCTTGATGGAATGCTGTGTGCCATTCCTTATAATGGCAACTCAGGTGCCTGCTTCACTCTTCAATCTCGTTCATCTGCAACTGTAAGAGAAATCGTAGCAGAGAGATGTGAAGTGAAAAATAACGCCGTCCATGCTTATTAGTGATCACGCATGAGACTACAAGGGAAAGAATTTGACTTGGATGACAGTTCATTTGATCAATCAAGACTAGTTGGACACCTTGGAGAACCAAGGAGCCTGAATTTAATGTACAATAACACTCTCATTCTTTTCCCAAATCTTGAAGTTCAATAATTTTGTGGAGATAAAAGGGTTTTTACCCGCCATCTTACATCGGTAGCTGGCATATCTCGAAGAAACTTTAAAAGCTTCGTGGAGGCATTTTTGCTTCGTACCTGGAAACAAATATATGCTCTGAAATTAATCCCATCTTGTCTGTATGATGTGTTGTATTGTTTGAGCATGTCATAAAATGACGGAACCAGAAAGCATATCAGGAAGGATTATTAACTTGGAGTCTTTCCACAGCATCCATGATCCAAGCTAAAACGACAAAATCCTACAGTGTCCGGGGGGGAAGTGCTGGGTCAAAAGCTGGCGACTTTTCAGTTTTGATCAAAATAGCAGCTAGTGGAACCCCATCAAGTAAAAGGGCACACTTGACAGGACCTTGAGCTGCCTCTTCATGGGTCATTGGTCCTGTACGCCACTTTATATCTGCATTGACATAGCAGGATGAACACTACACCGTGGTATATATATATATTTGCATAGCTATATGCTATTTTAGCTTGAGAGCGAAAGGCATTTTGGGAACAAGGCATATGGTTTCTACTCAAGAGTCCAGCCACGACAATGTCTTAGCTCAAATACAAGGTAAATCACACTAATTACATTTGAAGGGCTCTGCTTTTAGCCTAGAGCAGGAGATGGACACTTGTTTTTCTCAAGTTACAGTGACCGCATTATTGTTCTCTTTGCAGAAAGATCACAAGGTTATAATTTCAGCTTTGACAGTAAAAAAATTAATAATTAATTCTCGAAAGAAATTCTTCATAAATAGATTGGAGTTTAAATGATTCGTTTACAACCTGACTGTGAAAAGATCTATAGTCTCGATGTGCTTGATGGTTTGCACACCTATTATTATTGTTTTTTACGTTACAACCTATTTTTTTAATTATTTTTGTATTAAATTGATTTTTTTAATTGCTTTTAAATAATTTTAATATATTATTGATCAAATGGCAGGGGGGGGGTGTAAAAATCCACTTGTTAGAAATCCACGAATATGAAAAACAAAAAAAAGAAATGGATCTACTATTCCAATTCCATTTGTGGCATAGACTCAATAGGAGAACTAAAATTCAAAAAAAATCCAAAGAAACCAAATCCATAAAAACCAAATCTATAAGAGAGGGGAGGAAAATCAAAGTATAACAGAGAATAAAGAAAAAGAGATGCAGAGAAGAGAGAGGATTGGCGGTTGATGGTTGATATTTAAGGTTAAAAAACATTATATATTTTTTTTTTAAGTGCTGATCGGTTGAATCAATTCGGCTCGGTTTAATTAGTTTTAGACTTTAAAAATTAAAACCGAACTGAATTAGAAATTTTTTGTGATTTTTTAATCCGTTTTCTCAGTTTGGTTTTTTTATTTTTTTTTTAGTTTTCTTGGTTTAATTGGTTTATTGGTTTTTTTTACTTACCCCTATTAAAATTACCAAGATGTTCTTGTCAAAATTTAAAAAAAAATAAAAAAACTAATTTAAAAAGACCTTTGATTTTTTCATGTTCAAGGGTAATCTTGTTATTTAACTGTTTTAATTAAAGGAGAAGATGAATAAACTCTTCTATGTATGTATTTTTTTTTTTTCCTTTCAAGATTATGAATGTACTTTTATTGTTTATTTGTTATATAAAAAGATAAAAGAACCTCTCATTTAAAAATTATTATTTTAAAAGAAAAAAGTAAAAAAATATACGTATATCATTTCGTCTTTTATCAAATATGCAATTCTATAGATATTATTTAGTTGTGATATGTGTAAGTTAATCCAAATACTTCATGTTATATATATATATCTTTAGAGAATATTAGTGATAGATGTTGTGATTTCATTTTCACGAGCCAAAAAATAATGAGATTAAGAGCAACTTGCAAACAAACTAGTTTAATGTTTTGACTTAGACGAATGAAATGAGAACCACATGCGATCTCAATTTCTTTGCGGCAACCGCTTTGGTTGCCTGCACTAATCAATTATTGCTATTATTTGTCAAGCATTCTGTTTACTTTTTCCCCATCTATCTTTGATTGATTCCTCTGCGAGAGCAAAAACATGGCAATTGGTGAGATTTTTCTTGCTGCATTCCTTGGAGTGCTGTTTACAAGATTGACATCTCCTGAGTTCCTGAAGTTCGCACGGCGAGAGGGCATTTGGAAAAAGGCAGACAAGTGGAGAAAGATGTTATTGAACGTCCAGGAGGTGCTTGATGACGCGGAAGAAAAGCAGCTGACGGATAAGGCTGTGAAGATATGGCTGGATGATCTAAGAGACTTGGCATATGATGTGGAGGACTTGCTTGATGAATTTGCTACTGAATCTTTACGAAGGGAGTTGATGGCAGCAGAAGAGGATAACACAAGCAAGGGTCGGGGGATAATGTCTGCTACCTTATCATTTACCAAAATCAGTGCAAGGGCTATTAAGTTCATTCCCAAGATGAGGTCAAAGATGAAGGAGGTGAGTAGCCGGTTAGATGGAATGGCGAAGCAGAGAATTGAACTTGGTTTAGAAAAGATGAGTGGAGGTAGAAGGACATCAACTGATGTATGGCAGAAACCACCTAGTGCCTCTGTCCCAAATGAACCTGTCATCTATGGCAGGGATGGAGATAAGAAGAAGATAATTGGTTTGCTGTTGACCGAAGAGGCAAATCACGATGATACTAATTTTCAAGTCGTTCCAATTGTCGGTATGGGTGGTATCGGCAAAACAACTCTTGCACAGCATGTATTTCAGGATGAATTGGTCAAGGAATGGTTCAGTACAAAAGCATGGGCTTGTGTGTCGGATGACTTTGATGTTATGAGAATATCAAAGGCGATTCTCGAGTCAGTTACTTCGCATCCCTGTGATTTCAAGGAGTACAATCAAGTTCAGGTCAAATTGAGGGAGGCACTAGCCGGAAAGAAGTTCCTTCTTGTTTTAGATGATGTATGGAACAAGAATTATGGTCTCTGGGTAGCGTTGAAAACTCCCTTTGCAGCCGGAGCACCAGGAAGTAAGATAATTCTGACCACTCGTGATGCAGACGTTGCACTAATGGCTGGACCGACTGAATACCATTGCCTAAAGCCACTGTCAGACCAAGATTGCTGGTCTGTGTTTGTGAAGCATGCATTCGAAAATAGAGATCTCGGCGCACAAACAAACCTCCAGTCAGTTTGTGAGAGAATCGTTACCAAGTGTAAGGGTTTGCCTTTGGCAGCCAGAACACTTGGTGGCCTCTTACGCACCAAGCCAAGGGAGGATGAGTGGGAAGACATACTGAATAGTAAGATATGGGACTTGTCAGACTCCCAAAGTGACATTCTTCCTGTTTTAAGATTGAGCTACTACCATCTCCCTTCACATTTGAAGAGGTGTTTTACATATTCTGCTCTAATTCCGAAGGATTTTGAATTTGAAGAGAAGGATCTTGTCCTTCTATAGATGGCAGAAGGTTTGGTTCCACAACAAGAACAGAACAAGCAAATGGAAGATTTGGGTGCGGAGTATTTTCGTGATCTAGTGTCGAGGTCAATTTTTCAAGTATCAAACAGTGATGAATCTCGATTTGTAATGCATGATCTCGTGAGTGATCTGGCTCAGTGGGCTGCGGGAGACACATGTTTTCAATTGGGTAATGATTTGAATGCTATCAAGCAGTTCAAAGTATCCAAGAGAGCTCGCCACTCCTCCTATATCCGTGGCTGCGATGGTATCAGAAAGTTTGAAGTATTCCATACTACTAAACGTTTACGAACTTTCCTACCACTGCCATTTCTTGTAGGTCATAATACAGGCTACTTAACTAGTCATGTCCCTTTTGATTTGTTGCCAAGATTAGAATTTCTGAGGGTGCTGTCTTTAAGTGGTTACTGCATCGATACGCTACCAGATTCAATTGGAGATCTGAAACATTTAAGGTTTCTTAATCTTTCCTTCACAAAAATCAGAAAATTAACTCAATCAGTATGTTCTTTATACAACTTGCAGACTTTGTTGCTGAAAGGCTGTTGCCTTCTTGAAGGGCTGCCTTCAAAACTGGGGAGTCTCATCAACCTCCGGCATCTTGATATCACAAGTGCAAGTTCAATCAAAGCGATGCCAATGGGAATTGAAAAGCTGACAAATCTGCAGACACTTTCCAATTTTGTCATGGGCAAAGATAAGGGTTGCTCTAGGTTGAGTTCCTTGGTGAATTTGAAATCTCTTCGAGGAGCGCTTTGTATTGCAGGCTTGGAGAATGTGATTGATGCTCGGGAAGCAATGGAGGCCAACATAAAAGATATAAATAACCTTGAAGTTTTGTTGCTGGAATGGAGTCCCAGAACAGATATTTCACGAAATGAGAAGGTTGACAAAGATGTGCTCGATGATCTTAGACCTCACGGAAAAGTCAAAGAACTCACCATCAACTGCTATGCTGGCCTAACATTTCCAACCTGGGTAGGAAATCCATCATTCTCCAGCATGTTTCTCCTAAGGTTAGAGAACTGTACAAAATGCACTTCCTTGCCACCTCTTGGACTGCTGCCTTCTTTAAAAAATCTCAGCATAGTAAGTTTAACTGCAGTAAAAAAAGTAGGTCCTGAATTTTATGGACAAGGTTGCTCAAAGCCTTTTCCAGTTTTAGAGACTTTACTTTTCAAGAACATGCAGGAATGGGAGGAATGGATTCCTTGTGGGGTTGGTTCTGACGAATTCCCTCTCTTGAATGAGCTGTCTGTTACAAGCTGTCCCAACCTGTGCAAAAAATTACCTCCAAGTGTTCCATCACTAGAAAAACTTGTGATTGATGAATGCGAGCAGTTGGTGGTATCAATTCATAGTCTTCCCAAGCTGTGCAAAATGGTAATCAATGGCTGCAAAGAAGTGGTGTACGAAGGTGGCGTTTATCTCAGATCTCTCAACTCCATGACAATTTCCAACATTTCAAAGCTCACTTGCCTAACAGAAGGATTCATCCAACCATTGGCAGAAGTACAGCAATTGGAGGTTGCTAATTGCATGGAATTGGCATCTTTGTACGAAAATGGAGCGGCATTGGTAAAACAGCTCACTTCCCTTCCTAAGTTAGTGGTTAGAAACTGTCCCCAATTTGTTTCTTTGATGGACGGAGAACTACCTGTATATATGCTACAACAGCTGGCTAACTGCAAGCTTGAATCTTTGACATTAAGTACATGTGAGAGCCTCAAGAAGTTACCACAATGGGTTCACAGCCTAGTGTCCCTCAAAGAGCTGAAAATTCGAGAATGTCCGAGACTCCTTTCGTTTCCCGAGGCTGGTTTGCCCTCCACACTGAGAATCATTGAGATTGTTGACTGCAACGCTTTAACCCCCTTACCTGCTGCAGTGACTTACAATATCATGTGTCTAGAGCAGTTGCACATTGACAATTGCGAGTCTTTAATTTCCTTTGGAAGAATCCAGCTATGTCGAACTGTAAAAAAGTTGGAGATAAGATGTTGCAAGAATCTGTTATGCTTACTGGATGATGGGGAGGGATCCTCGTCAAAGAAATCTGATGAGAATACCAGTTGCAGCGGGAATAACTCATCTATTCTTGAGTACTTGTATGTTGAAATGTGCAACTCTCTCACTTCCATAGGTGAGTTACCTTCAGCTCTCAAGTACCTCCAGGTTCGTTCATGTTCAAAGCTCAAATCCTTATCATCCAGAGACAAACTACCGGCAGGGCTTAAACACTTCGCTATTGAGTCGTGTGAAAATTTGGAATCAATGCCCGACAGGTTTCAGGATAACATGTCCCTTGAACATATTTCAATATGGTTCTGCTTTAAGCTTAGATCTTTGCCCGAAGGCCTACATAAATTATGCCATCTTCGTGAAATTTCAATATGGTACTGTCCAGCTCTTGTTTCCTTTGCAGCTGAGGGGTTGCCTATAAACCTAAGAAGGCTCTTCATCATCAAATGTGATGGACTCAAGGCTATCCCTGATCATATGCACAACCTCATGTCTCTTGAAGAACTGTCAATTTACTACTGTCCAGACATTGTATGCTTTCCAGAAGAGGGTTTTCCTACTAGCCTAACATATCTTGCTACCATAGATCTTAAGATCTGTGAGCTACTGTTTAACTGGGGCATGCACAAACTCTCCGCTCTTAGAACCCTAATCATTCAAGGTGGATGCTCTCATGTATCCTTTCCATCTGTGGACATGGGAGTGAGGTTGCCTTCTACTCTAAAGACGCTAAACATTAAAGATTTTCCGAATCTTGAGTACCTATCCTACAGCGGCTTTCAAAATCTCTTCTCTCTTGAAGACCTAAGCATCAGTGACTGCCCCAAGCTTACATCATTTCCAGAGAAGGGCCTGCCTTCCTCACTTTTGGAACTACGTATTCAAGCATGCCCCCTTTGAGTACGACAGATAAAGGGAAGAGTAAAAGAATGGCTCAAGATAAGGCACATTCCTTACATTAATATAGACGAAAAAGTAGTCTCTGACCCAGCCACCCAGGTATATTTATCTATCTGAAAACTGAAGCATCGTTGGCTTTAACTTCCTACTGAAGACTTTCCTTAAATATAGCCAAATTTTGTTTCTGCAATGATTTACTTTTTTGCTGTCCTATTTTATTTCTTTTTTGTTCTTGCCAGTAATTCCTTTTTTAAACTTTTGGCCAGACTTTCATCAGTTCTTCAATATTTAAATTTCAACATTTCCTTTCTATTGAAAGATTGTGAAGATAATTAGAGCAAGTTAATGTTTTCATCTTGATTTTGATTTCTTTTCTGCAAATAGGATACTTTCAGAACAACTAATATTTTATACCTGAGATTTGTATCTATCATTTTGCTTTTCTCCTAGCAGTTATGATCAAATTGCAAGCTGCTTCAGAGGCTGGCTAAATGAATTAGTAGGTGGTGCAAGGTGTTTATGTTTCTGTCTCCTTTCTCGTTGATGGGCCTTCATATTTGACCTTCAAGGAAATAATTATTGAAAAAAGGTTGGTTCCTTATCAACAATTCATCTCATCTGAATTTCATAACCTTAGCCTTGTCAGAAAACAAACCGTAATCTTGAGAAATAGTCTGTTTCTTCAATACCCTGTGGAAGGTAACTGGATATAGATGTGAGTTTAACAAGGTGGACATGCGAATCCACGCCGCGCCATTGAATTTTACATGCACACGTACAACAGATATCAGGATAAATCCCCGAAAATGAAAAAAATCAAGTCAGAGATTTCATGGAGTTAAATGGTCCAGACTTTGAAGTTATGATGTTTTATTTGTAGGCACACCCTGAGTTCAGGGTATCTAATCTGTTGACTCTAGCAGGCTTGTATCTGCCTCGGAGGCAGGAGTTTTACAGAACTGGCAAGCAGCTGACAGCAAAGACAACCTTGATCTGGTATAAATCAGGTAAAGAAGTAGAGTTGTCGTGGTCTTCATTTCATTAATTTTGCATGGCTTGTTAGATAGCTGGAACACATTCTTACATTGCCTGAATATGGAGAAAAAGGAGAACTATGAAATTGGTGGTGGTGTTAAAGTTAAAGCACTATGCATTACTGAAGATTTGGATTATTAACGTCTCCGAGTCCAATTTGACATTAATTTTTCTTTCTTTTATACAGGTTGCCCGCAAGTTCTGAGATTATTGCAACTGCAAGACGCTTCATGCCCTTATTTCCTGTGCTTGTTATTTGCATTTTTTCATGGAATTCAAAATTCTGCTAGCAATATTGTCCTGCCATGGATGTTGTATTCAAGGATTTAGTTTCCAAGCGATGAGTATCTGGGCTCTGGCTATTGGGTCGGTATGGAATTGTGGTGGCCACCTCTAAGCCCAGGATGGATTTGTATGAATGGGCCTAAATCCAAGGGGCTGTGCTTGAAGAAGTTCTGCTAGAAAGAACTAACCCAAAATCATCTTTTACTACTTAGGCCATCATCTTGTGCCTTGGATGATCCCGGATGATCTTGGGATCATCCAAGGCAAGGCAAGGCAAGGCAAGGCAAGGCTATGTGCTAATTAAACTCAACTAGAACCGGCGGATCCACGCATGATTTATTAATCTATGGTCTAATTCAAGTTAAATTCTATTTTAAACTGGTTTAAATATTGAACTGATAGATTGATTAACAAAATCTAAGTGTGCTTCGGCTGACTTAATTTTAAGAATTTTTATTTTTATTCAAAACAATCCTATTTAAAAATTGATCTATAATGATATGGTGATTCGTGATTTAATTTGATAAATTAATAACCTAAACATTGAATCAAAGTTAAACCCGAGAAAAATTATAAGGTAAAAATTAGAAGAAAAAGTCACAGTTTAAACATGTTTCTTGGGATTGGATCACTTGCCAAACCATGAAATATTACTATACAGCGTGGTAAGCTATAACCCACTAATAGAAGAAACTTTATATATATATATATATATTATGATGGGTTGGAGCCTCTTTATTAGTAGAAGAAGGAGAAGAAGCACTGGTAAATATATATATATATATATATATATATATTAGGATTCAAGTTTTATTATGCATGTTTGTTATTTTTTTAGTATCTTATATAATTATTAGACTTGCAAAATATTTAATGAACCTAAAAATTAGTTGTGGTATGTTTAAGCTAACCTAAATACCCCGAGTTATACAGCATGGTAGGCTATAGCCTAATAATAAAAAGCACTTGTTTTCTTATTCTATACTAGGGTTTAAGTTTTATTATACACGTCTATCATCTTTGTAATATTTTATATATTTATTGGACTTACAAATGCAATGAATTCAGAAATTAATTATGATCTGTTAAACTGAAACCAATTATTACTATTATAGTTTACACACTACTTTACTATTTTTTTTTTATATATATATATAAAAAAAATTTATAGCCAAGGGACAGCACATTCTGCAACTCACCATGTAAAAGGAACAAAAAATCCACCGTACCAAGAAATTGCACGCCATTAATAGCCAGTCACATCCGGCTTGCCGCCAGCGCAGAACAGAGACCGACCGCAGAATTGCACATCAACACGTGAAAATGTAATCGGTGTTCTTCCAGATTCAGCGCGTTCTAATTTAATGATAATAATATAAATTATATAGTAAGAATTTATTTAAAAGTTTAAATTATTAAATTTATATAGTTTTTTTTAAATAATATATAATTATAAATTCAAATTGTATCATCGAATAATTAAACTCCCATCTAACAAAATAAATTAAAAAACAATTCTTTCACGAGCATCATTCTTCAAGGCTATCAACTTCCAACGACAGAAAACATTTTGCGACCACCATTACTCTTTGCAAGATCTTGTGGACAGCGTTCCTGTGAGCGTCCTCGTCGTCGCAATATCATTGGTTCCTGTCTCATGGTTATTATTCTCCCTTGTTGCGATTCTGCTGTTCTATTTTGTCATGCAGCTGGAATTAATGTATTTGACAATATTTCTCAAAATATATTTAAGTTGCAAAGTTTGTTCTACTTGAGTTATTTTGTTTTTTAGATAATAAAAATATTTAAATTATCAAAAAATACATGAAAAATCACGCAGAAGTCTCTAAATATAATTTTACTAAAAAAAATTAGATTGTATTATCAAATAGATTCTAAGAGATTTTCTTTTTTATACCCTAGAGATACTCAAGGTGCTAAGTGAACCTAGAAAAGAAAAAATTTAATAAGAAAAAATGTGGTTTTAATTATTTTTTATTTAGAAATATCTAAAAATATTAATTAAAAATTAAAAATTAAAAAATTTTATAAATATTTTTAAAATATAAAAACAACTCACATTAAATAAATAATTGTTTTTACTGACAAGATGGTCTGATCACGAGCAATTTAAAGAGGCTTTATGTTCCTCGTGACTTCAGAGTTCATTTGTGTGACCTAGAAAACTCGGCAATATTAGGCATGGTTTGTGCAGATCTACCTGCAGGTTGTATTGATTTAATAAAGTGTTTTCCAGTTCTTTGATCATTGGTTACGAAAAGGGTGCTTAAATTTCCCCCGAATATTCTATTGCTGAGAAAGATTTTATACTTGATCTCTTCCAAATATTCCATCCAATCTTTACTTGTAGGTATATTTGCACCACCACATGTGACCACTTTGAGAGTTTAAATTATTAGCTGTACCCATGTTGCCATAAAAAGTTATTGAATTTTTTTTTTCATGGTCACGGGGAATCTTTATGTTAAAGATATGTTTGGATGGGAGGTAGTTTATATTTTTTTACATAAAAAAGATGTTTTTTAATTTTTAAAGGTATGATTTATGTTTAAAGGATGTTGTATTTTTTAAAAAAATCATCGCGTTTCAAAACCAAACACACTAGATTTACATCATATTTTAATATTTGAATTGACCTAAGTTAAAAAAATAAAAATATTTAAGTGATTTAATAAAAAAATCAAAATTGATCTAGAATAAAAATTGACTGAATAACCTGATCATTCAAATATTAAATTAACTATGAGACCAAGTTTAAAAACTATGGACTCAACTTCGCACTTCTTATTCACAATATAATTTATTAATTTGCATTTATGCTTTGCATGTACAGCACAAGTGATGCTAGACATGGAGAAAATATACTATACGAGTAAACTTCTAGATTGTGATTTTAAAATGCAATTTACTTGTGCTGTGTCCCTTTTGGCCACGTGTGATGAACATCGCATGTTACCTATCCTATGCATTTGTGCTTTATTCTTTTTGCTTATATATATAATACTTCCACGCACCAGCTTATATAAAAGGGGCACCTTGCCAAAAATCAAAGTCATCTTCTCCCTCACAACTAATCGAGTTCTTATGCCACTGAGCTTTTATGAAAATATAGATAAAAACAAAAAAATACTAAAGAGTAATTTTTAAGAAAATTTATTTTTTAATAATGTAATTTTATCAATAAATTTATCAATAATTAAAAGCACTAGTAGAACCTTGGAGTCAGCGTCTACGGGCAGCTTTTGAGGAGACATGGATTATTTTTTAAGTTATTTTTTATACTAGTAAAACAAAAAAAAATTAAAGGAAATAAATTTAAAGAATTTACAAACATACAGTTTAGCCTCCGCATAAAAAATTGAAGTATTTGAGAATATAACAAAAATTATTTTTTAAAATAATATTTTTTTTATTTTTAAAAATTTATTTTTAATATTAGCACATCAAAATAATAAAAAGTAAAAAATCAAATTATGATAAAAACAGGTTCAACCTTATTGTTAAACACCCCCACTGAAAAAAAGTTAAATTCATTATGGTCTTCAAATGTGGGCATGTTTTCGTATTATGCCCTTAAAAATTAACAGAGGCCATCCCCTTCTTAATTTTCATTTTTTTTAAAATATTCGTTAATTTAATCCATCCTTGTCACTTGAGCCTCTCCCTGATCATATCTTCCCCATAAACGCCTTGCTTCTCCATAGTTATTTTTCTTGGTTGCTGTCCTTCATAGGATACCATACAGTAGTCAGTGCAGAGCTACTTCTGTTGGTTATTGATAATGGTAGGGTTGTGCTAGTTGTTGTTTAAAATTTTTTTTATTTAAAAATATATTAAAAAAATTATTTTTAATATTAATATATCAAAATAATATGAAAATATAAAAAAATTATTTTTAATAATATTTTTTTAAATAATATAAAAATAAAAAAATTATTTTAAAAAAAATAAAATTTAAAAAATATATAATTTATACCATATTTTCAAATGGAGTCGAAGTATCCCTAGCTACCATACGTTTTTTTACTCTAGAAGGAGGAAAAACCAAAGAAATAAACCATGGTCTAATAATTATTTTATTATTATCATATACTATAGTATACCCTTAAATTGAAAAAAAAAACTAGCCAAATTGTTAGTTATCTGTTGCTTTTAGTGTTTTAGGCAAAATCATTTATTGTTGAGGTAATAAAGTATATATTGTAGTAATAGTGTCGTTGTCTCAATTTAATTTAGTAGTTGAGAAAAATATTTAGTTAATTTAAATTAATTTTTTGTTTATAAAACCTTTAAATTTAGAAAATTGTAAACGCTGCCCCTTTCCAGAACAAAGTCGACAGTGTTGGATGGACGGAATTATAAAATATTTATAAATTACCACTTTTCTTGATGAACAGAATTGATGAAAATTAAATAAGAGGAAAATAGTTCTATTTTTCTCTTAATAACTTTAACTATCCAATCCTTTAAATTAATGAGGGGTGAACTATGAAGTTCCCTCGTTAGGTTTCATGGAAGACGGACCTCGTAATTACGGAACCGACCACTCCAGTGCTTGAGTAAATGAGAAATATTTTGAAATATTTTCTTTTCACACAATCTATTAAATACTATTTACTTGACCCGCTTACCGTCATGGGTTGTTTTTGAAAAAAAACAAAAATTTAGATATACAAACAATGTTGGTGAATTTGTTTATATAAAAATTCAAAGTATGAATTAAAAAGTTTATGATAGTATTTAATTAAATAATTAATAAATATTTAAATAAATAAATAAGTCATTGATGATAACTAAAATAATTAAATAAATTAAAAGATAAATGTAAATTAAGATATTTAATCATGTGATATAAAATATTTAACTAGTTGTATTTACTGAATTTGTTTATTGAAATCAATAAAAAATATTAAAATGGACACACAAGATATTAAATTGAATAAAAAAATATTATGCAAGGTATTAGAAATATCATCTAAAAATAACTATTTTTAATTTTTATAAATAAAATTTATCTATATATAAATATATATATATATATATATATATATAAATGAATCACAATAATATCTTACAAAATTAAATACACATAAAACAATTTAAAAAAGAAAGTCTATATTTGAAAGAATGAGGGCAAAATAAATTTAAAAAACTATAAATTTTAACTGCAAGATGAAATTAAAAATAAAAAAATTAATAAAAAAATCAAATTAAAATAAATAATACATGATAAATTGCAAAATAAATTAAAAAAAACTATAAATTTTAACTGCAAGATGAAATTAAAAATAAAAAAATTAATAAAAAAATAAAATTAAAATAAATAATACATGATAAATTAACACAAAAAAAGGTTTATGGATCTCAATTACAGATATATAGTTGACTCCTTTGAACATATATCCATTGCACTTTCTATATTCTCACACTTCTCTTCCGTTCACATAGTATAAACAACACTTTGACCTTTATATCCATTACATTTTTTTATACTTTCACATTCATTTTCAAAACATTCTAATCCCATATATCAAAGTTATCAAGGCATTGCTTGTTTGAGTGCCTCAGCCATGTTTTTTATTTTTATTTTATATATATATTAAGATTTTTCTTTGATGTTTTAGTTTATTTTAATATGTTGATAATAATAATATTTTTTTAAAAAAGTATTATTTTAATATATTTTTAACTGAAAAATAATTTTTATTATAATATCAAACACTATCTAAATCAAACTCAACTCATGATTTGGTTTAAGATTTAGATTAATGATTAATTTAAAATAATGTCATTTTATTATTTTAAAAAGAGTTAATGCCATGGTATTTTGAAGATTAAAAAAAAAACACTAAGTTAAATCAAGTTAGAATTAGTATGATCATATAGCAATTTAAGCAGCTAAAAACAATCAAGTCAATCTTAAATGAATTTTTTTTAAATTTCAACACAAAATAGAGTTTAATAATTTATTTTATTAATATGGGTATTCGGATCAACTTACAAGCATTTCGACTAAATTTATAAGTTTTAAAATTAACAACTATGTAAATTTTCAATAATCATGAAGTTTGTAAAACTTAAACTATTAATTTTAAAAAAACAAATCTAAAACCTTACCTATTGAATTATGCCCCTCCAATATATTTTACGTTAAGACTCAATATTCCATGGTAACAAGGCTAATTGCATAAGATATATCGCCTCAATAAAAAGTCAGAGATTCAAACCTCAGCTATCAACCTCTGTTAATCTCGTGTCTCAATCCTTGAGGGCTTTCAGAAGTTTAAAAGCCTTAACTTTCACACCATAGACGGTGAGAAAGTGGAAGGGAAGGCATCTGTTGACAAAACAATTCTTAGAACTTTGGTGGTAGTTGTGTATTTATTGATTTCCGCTGGCAAGTAGTGTTGCTATCTGATCTCCATATATAACCTTCTAAACCTGCTTTCCTTCACAAAATTAACAGCATAATACTCGCTTGTGTCCACATAAGAAAAGGGAAGGAAGAAAAATGTCGAAACCAGGCATCACCACCGTCATTCTGACCCTAGCCCTCATTTCAACAGTGCCAGCAAATATGGCAGCAGCCCCGGCCCCGGCGGAAGCACCTGCACCTGTTTCAGGTCTTGGTTCGGCCACCCCGGCTCCCGTGGAAGCACCTCCACCTGTTTCAGGTCTTGGTCCGGCCACCCCGGTTCCCGTGGAAGCACCGGCACCTGTTTCAGGTCTTGGTCCTGCAGCATCTGGACCAGCCCCTGGTAATGATTGTATAACACCAGTGCTGAATGCGTCTGATTGTTTGGACTATGTGACAACAGGAAGTAACTTGACCGTTCCTGACAAGAATTGCTGTCCTGAGATTGCTGGGTTGATAGAGAGCAATATTTTATGTTTGTGTCAGTTGCTTAGTGGTGATGTTGCTAAGCAATATGGACTCTCAATTGATTACGGCAGAGCTGTTAAGCTTCCTGCAGTTTGCAAGATTGCTAATGTTCCTTCAGCCTCCTTGTGCTCAGGTAATTAAATCATATAATTAACTGCTTAATCTAAGAGAACTCCTTAATTTCTTGTTTTTTGCCTTTAATTAATAATTAACTGCATAATCTAAGAGAACTCCTTAATTTCTTTCTTTTTTTCCTTTAATTACCATAAGATTAATGGAAAAGGGTCAGTTTTCCATACATGAAAAAGAAAAAAGAAAAGGAGTTGACATCACACCAATGTTTTAAGCATTCTATATATATATATATATATATAATACCTTAATAGTTGGATTTGAATACAATGATATAATTATTGAAATTGAAAATTTAAGTAAATTAAGTGTTAAATACCTTAACAAACGCATTATAGCTTAGTCAAATCCTTTTTTTCTCCTTTCCTTTTAATCGAATGACATGCTTTTTTTTTCTTAAAAATTTCAAATTATTTCCTTTTTTTGTTTTTACCATTATTTGTTCATAAATCCATGACAACTTTGCTGGCATTATTCTTTAATTAATGCTATCAACAAACTTTACCAGTGCTCTTGTAAATTCGCCTTCAACATTTATTACGGGGACCGTCTTCATCTACCTGCCATTCCTTTTGCTCTATATTTCTTTTTCTTCACAGGGCTAGTATTTTATTTATTAGATGAAATAAATCAAATCCAGCTTCAATTATTTAACAAAAACAAATTATTTCCTAATTAATATCTAATGATTTACATTGTTTTCTTGCGTTCATGAAACTGTATGGAGAGTTTAAATAATAATAAAAATACTTCCCTTTTATTTTACTAATAACATGAAAATCGATCTTGAATCCAATATCAAAACACATTAGCTATTTATAATTATGATTATTTTTTTAAATATTTTTTATTTAAAAATATTTAAAAAACATATTTTAATATTAATATATTAAAATGATGTAAAAATATAAAAATATTAAATTAAAAAAATTAAACTTTTTTAAAATACTTTAAAAATATAAAAATAAATAAAATCTTAATCCGTGTCTGTTTTCCCGTGACACTGCATTCTATAAAGATAAGTTTTTTAAAAAATTATTTTAGTATACTCATATTAAAAATAAATTTAAAAAATAAAAAAGAATATCTTTACTGCCGCTAGTGCCAAGCAATACCCTACATTAATGTCGTGCGGCATGATCACGGGAAAGCGAGCAGCCAGTTTCTGCCATTTATGACCCGCACCTAGATTCTTTGTTACTCTCAACCAATCACGTGGTAGATCTTCTTCTTGTTTTTAAATGTATTTATGAATATACCGTGTATCTATATTATATCTATCCCGTGGATTGATTTAAAAAGATTAAAATTAAGTTAAACTTGTTTAATCTAATTCAGTTTTTAATAATACAATTTACTCAGTCGAATCTTTTTTTTTAAATAAAAAGAATTAACCAATAACATATAAATCAACTGTTGTATAGTTGTGGGATACCCAGTACCTGCTCCTGCAAGCGGTCCATCAACAGGCTTACCACCCCTAGTCCCAGGTACTGCCTCTCCCTCTCTCTCTCTCCTGTTTTTTTTTTTTTTTTTTTCAGCTATGATTTTGTATGATTTTCTTAGCCAAGTTGCAAGGTAATATGATGCTTAACGTGGATAAATATTCTGAATCTTATTTATATTTAGGCATTTATCGAGTTTTATAAAAAAAATAATTTTTTATATATTTTATATTATTTTGATGCATTGATCTTTAAAATAATTTTTAAAAAATAAGTTGCATTGATCTTTAAAATAATTTTTTAAAAATAAAAAAATTATTTTAATATATTTTAACATAAAAAATATTTTAAAAAAATAACTTCTAAATATATTTTAAATTGATATACTCTCGAATACAATTTCTTATTTTTCGATGATTTTGATGTGACTTACTGAATATTATTAGTGTAATAATAGTTGAAATTAATGAATTTTAAAATTACAGCTGCTGAGTCTCCGGGAGGATTAGCGGCAAGCCCATCAGCAGGAGAAAATGATGCAGCTTCAAGCATTGCAGGCTCAGCTTTTGCCGTCTTTGGTGGCTTAGCATTTTCAATTCTTTCAACATTGTTCTGAGTTTTTTCCTCCCTTGTAGCTGTTCATTTAAGTCTCGCCATTTTATTAAATACTGTAACCATGAGATCTTGTATGTCTAGCAGCCAAATAAAGTGTGGGATTTATTGAATTTATTTCATTAAAAAAAGTTTTTCAATCCACTTTTAACCACTGACCTATAATATAAATATATATAAAAATATATTTCAATTGGTTAAATTCTAGATTTAATTTTTAAAGATTATTAATTTGAGTTTTATAAATTTTAAAACTATTAAAAACTTATACGATTGTTAATTTTAATATTTGTAGAATTAGTTGTGATAAATATAAATTTATTTAGTATTCATAGGATTAGTTGTGATAAATATAAATTTATTTAGTTATTTATATTAATAAAAAAATTATAATATAATTTAATAGATTGATTTAGAGAAAACTCGTGAATCTTAATTTGGATTGGGTTTGAAGTTGAAAAAAAAAGACATAATAAAACGGAGTTGACTCATAACCGATAACCTATAGTCTTTTATTTTCATTAGTTCAAACACTTTCATGTGATCACTTGCACTCACATGTCAATCTGCTTTGGACAAACAATCAAAAGAAGGAAAAGATTTTTAAAAAATAAAACAAAAGTGAAGTAAAAAAAATAACGTGGGCCCCTCAAACAGGACACGAGCATCGAGAACTTGGGCTATTTGTTAGGAATCGGGTCTTGAGCCCGATGGTTGGGCTGGGCTATGCTTTGGAGACAGGTCTTGGTACAGAAAATTAACATATGGGACCTATATTAGTCCCCCAACTATCTATAAATTCTTAACAGGACCCCATGATTATTAGTTTTTCAATTGTGCTCACAAAGTATCATTTGTTTCTCAATAGAGTGCCCCCCAAGTCTATGCACGGTAAGATTTTATCTCTAAATTACATAAATTATGCAATAAAAAGAAAAACACGACATCTTCGGTCAGAAAAAGGAAGATTGTAAACAAAAGATATCCAATTGAGAAATATATAATAATTCAGGAACAAAATTGAGAAGATTGACTACCATTGAGAATCTGGGAATTACTTGGAGGATTGCCCTTAACTAATCAGATGTTCAAGTATAATCGAAGTGTCCGATGAGTATCCATAGATATCCAGGTTCAAGTATTCAATGTAAGACAAATACTCTCTAGAGCAAAACAAGTTTGAAGCAAGATGTTGAAAGACTAATTTTTCAATGGACTGGAGATTAAGAATGAAGAAAGACTGGAACCTAGCGTATACAACAGGGAAAGTTCAGTAAAGCTAAAATGACTATGGAGAAATCAATCTAAGTAGAGATGAGTTAGATCCAGCAGAGCCCAGAGTAAATATGATCAGAAACAGGGATGAAGCGCAGCTGCAGTATCTGACGAGACACACCAGATGATCAGAAGATTCAGAACCAGCCTGCATAGAGTCCAGGAGCAGCTGCAACGGAGGGAAATCACAATTGAAGAACAGAAATAACAGCAGGATAAAAAGAAAAAAAGATCAATAACTCAATCTTAGAGCGCGATAACATTATTCATTGGTATCTCAGTATGATCAACACTATTCTTTGGATCCAAGGTCTTCTCACTAAGCCTAAGAAGGCCCCTAGTAGCTAAAATTGCCTGAGGATTGATATCATGCAAAGACCTTGAATACAAACTTCTACATGCTGCACAAGCTTCCCCCTTCAATTCTGTCTTTTTCAGGACCCAAGAGGCAATGTCCTAATATCCTCAAAACAGGTTGCAAGATCTCCTATGGCAAAGGAATCCTCCCTTCCTTAGTATCACTCTCTTTGCCAACACTTTCTTGATCATCCTGAGTCTGACAGTCTTCACTCGTATCATCATCTTGACTAGACCAAATCTTTAAAAATTAAAAAAAATCAATCTTAGACCCCACAGGCATCAGAGAGATCTTACTATAATATAACTCTAATGCAACCCCAACAATTCTTGCCCTTTTTGTTGATCTCACCGTAACATGAGGCTCCAAACTTGGAGATATCACAGCTAGGTTTAATTCTGCAGCCTTATTATCCTTTGCAGGCTCTTTTGTTTCATGATATATACTTGAATATGATAAATCAGGCACGTTAACATTCATAGCATGGCCTGCGCGTGAGGTGGTTTCATGCGCATGAAGGGCTAACAAAACTGCCTCAAAACCAGCCAAGTGTTTTTTTTAGGGCAACGCGGGATAGATAAAGGCCAGCAATGATAGGAAGGAAACGTAAGACGACAAGCTGGAGTTGGGGCTCTGAGGATTGGAAGGTGTCATAGAACCAACGGCAGAGACTGTTGTCACCTGCACCGGAGTCGGGGAGACGGAGGAGGGATGAGACTTGAGAGGAGATATCAGGGTCGTGGAGGAGGGAGAAGCAGGGTCTTGATCTTGAGACGAAGGGAGAGGAGTCGGCATTGTGGTTAGAATGGAATAAAGGGATTGAATGGCTAAATGAGTACTAGAGGAGGAGGGAGAGGTCTCGGGGAGGACATTGAAGGCTGTGATGGAGGTGGTTTCAGTGGTGAAAGTGTCTTGTGATATGGATGTGGTAGGGCTATTGGTTTCTTCAGAAGAGGAGCTATCTTCTGACATCGTTGGAGGGGGAGATCAGGAGTTTGTGAGAGAGAGTCGATTAAGAGGAGGAAAAATGGTGCACATACAGATGAAAAAGAAAGTAGAGAAGAAGATGAGATAATTAAGGAGGAAAAATAGGATCTAATTAATTAATTCATCCCAAAAAGGATTTTTTTTTCACTTACAAAATTAGGAAATTATAAAATATGATTTAAGATGATGCATTAATGATAATTAAGTGGTTAATAACCTTTAATTATTAATTAAGAATGGGTTTTTTTAATAAAATAATTAATGATTTTTTTTTAAATTATTAACAAGGTCTTTGTTTTTCTTCAAAATTGTACTTACTAATTAGTAATTATCACAATCATGATACAATTAATTAATTAAAAAGTAACAGATACATTTTCACTGCATGATAAATAATAGCACTCTTGATATATAGTTCATATAATTAAGAAACAAATAACATTCTTTTTTTTTAAAAAAAAACGTAACATTACTCATTAAGTCGCAATTATACTATCTCATTCTTAATTGGCACAACTATAAAATAATTAGTCAAGCTGCATATGATGAAATAAATACTTATAACATAATAAAATATACAAACTTAATACTCTATAATATATAATATAAAGTAGCCATGGATTCTTCTCATATAGAAGAGTTGGGGGTGCATGTGTGGTTTATATGACATCATGAGATGATGAAAAAAAACAACTCGTAACAAAGGTTAATATTCATTATAAGTAGTCTTATATTATTTCCAACTGTAACCATGCAAATAAGATATAAAAAATGTTTGAAAGCACGGTGTAATCACGTTTTTTAATTTTTTGAATATTTTTAGATTTTTTTAATATTAAAAATAATTTTTTAAAAAAATATATTATCTTAATATATTTTAAAATTAAAAATATTTTAAAAAATAATTTTTATAGCTCCCAAACACCCATTTAATAGTCTAATTTACAATAGTATTTAGGAACCGTATCTCAACTTGTATTTTTTAAAAAAATTAATTTTTTTTGTTAAAATTTAATATAATTTATATATTTTAGATCATTTTGATGTATTAATATTAAAAATAATTTTTTAAAAAATAAAAAAAATATTATTAATATATATTAGAACATGAAAAATTGTTTAAATAGTAATAACTATCACACGAACAAATATATTTCTAGCATCTGATATCAGAGTATTGGGTTCATGGAAAAGTCCAACCAATAAAGGCCTACAAAAGCTTTGGTGACAATACTTTTTCACAATTATATGACATTTAGGTAATCTTTGGAAGTATGGTATGCTAATTATTTTTTTTAAAAATGTTTTTTATAAATATATTAAAATAATATTTTTTATTTTTAAAAATAATTTTTGATATTAAAACATCTAAATAATTTAAAAATATATAAAAACTATTTTTTTTAATATCAAAATTTTATTAAATGCAATTTTAAATAGTCTCTTAATCTTCTTCACCACTAGGTCTTTAGCATCTAAACAATAATAAATAAAAATTATTAAAAGAATCCTTTAATTAGTCGCAATTATACTATCTCATTCTTAATTGGCAAAACTATAAAGTAATTAGTCAAGATGCATATGGATGAAATAAATACTTATAACATAATAAATAAACACACTTAATACTCTATAATATAAAGTAGCTATGGCTTCTTCTCATATGGAAGAGTTGGGGGTGCATGTGTGGTTTATATGACACCATGGGATGAAGAGAAAAAAACTCACAATAAAGGTTAATATTCATTATAATTAGTCTTATATTATTTCCAATTGCAACCATGCACATAATATTTAAGGAATGCTTGGAAGCCTGGTGCAATCGTGTTTTTTAATTTTTTAGATATTTTTGAATTATTTTGATATTAAAAATAATTTTTTAAATAAATATATTATTTATATATATTTTTAAATAAAAAATATTCTAAAAAATAATTTCTATCACTACTCTCACAACACCTATTTAATGGTCTAATTTATAATAGTATCTAGTATTTGACATTAGAGTATTGGGCTCATTGGAAAGTCAAACCAATAAAAGCCTATAAAGACTTTAATGACAACACTTTTTTATAATTCTACAACACTTAGTTAATACTAGTTACATACTCGTGTGATATTGTGGGTCAATTTATTTTACATAAAAATATTAAAAAAAATTAAAATTTAATAGTGTTAATTTTTTTTGCAAAGTTATATCCAAGAGTCTTGAGTTTGACTACAACGTCTAACTTAAGAGTAATATTTATAATATTAATAATAACATTAAACATGTA
>NW_011499848.1:654299-655096 GCF_000495115.2 Populus euphratica | reverse complement strand
GACTGCAAGGTCGTGTTATAAAAGTGTGATAATTAAATAGATTAATTAAAAAAACCAACTGAAAGAAAAAAATTAATGAGAAAAAAGAAAAAAATCAGAATCAATTGGATTAACTAGTCAAATCAAGTTAAACTATCAAATCTGGGATTCGTGTCATAAAAGTGTAATAACTAAAAAAAGATTTAATATTAATAAACTATTTTTTTAAAAAAAAGATTAATTAAAAAAGAAAAAGTAAAGAGAAAAATACCTACAGGAAGGAAAAAACTAATGAAGAAAAACATAATCTGAATTAACTAGGTTAAACCATCAAACCCGGGATCTGTTTCATAAAATCCTGATAATTAGATAGAAAAACTTTAATATTAAGAAACTATAGGCAAAAAAAATAAACTAAAGGTATAAGCTTTTTCACTGTGGATTGTACCATGCTATTCACGGTAAAAAGCTTAAAAAAAAAGAAAAAGGAAAAAAAACAAAGGCATATGTCATGGGTTAATTTTTTTTTCTTACATAAAAAATATAAAAAAAAATGCTAAGATTTAAGAGTGTTAGGTCTTTCTGTAAAGATATATCCAAAAGTCTTGGGTCTAACTGCGACGCTTGACCTAAGAATATTATTTATAATATTAATAATAACATTAACCTTCCATGACTTAAGTTTAAGTGAACCTAGCTGCAACACTAGACCTTGAAGTATGGGTTTGACTACAAGTTCGTGTCATAAAAGTATGATAATTAAATAGATTAATTAAAAAACCAATATAAAAAAAACTAATGAAGAAAAAAAATAATCT